>NC_057794.1:274637826-274902599 GCF_018294505.1 Triticum aestivum
ACCCCGTGGTGTGGAGGGCTGGATGAACAGTAGATGGTGGAGGGGTGGTTGAACAGTAGCCGGTGGAGTAGCGTGCGGTGGAGGCTGGATGAACAAGAGCCCGTGGAGGCTGGAGGAGTTCGACGGTGGAGATGACCAGTATCCCGTGGAGTCCCGTTTTGCGGTACGCCACACCCCTCCCGATGAACAGGACCCTCGTTTCGACCGTAGCGCTCCAACACAGGTCCGTTTCGTCCGTTTTGCGGTACGCCACACCCCTCCCGATCAATAGGACCCCCGTTTCAACCGTAGGAGGTACGTTTCGTCCGTTTTGCGGTATGCCACACCCCTCCCGCTGAACAGGATCCCGTTTCGAACGTGGCCGGTCGAACACAAGGCCGTTTCCTTCGTTCCGCGGTACGCCAGGCCTCATTTCCATCGCCTGTTCCGTCCAAGCCCTACCGATGAACACGACCATGCATTCCATTCCGACCCAGCCGGTTGGCTCCCACGCGTTTCGTTGCCTCCCGATGAACACGACGCATTCCGTTGCCTCCCCATGAACACGACGCATTCCATTGCCTCCCCATGAACACGACGACGATGCTATTTCTCCGTTCCGACCTAGCCATGTCAACGAGCCCTCGCCGTACGTATGCACGAGGAGGCGTTCGAGACCCCGCCTGTATGTACACATACATGGTTGTATTTTCTTTCTTGCATCTTGGCCGCTGTACGTACATGTACATGCTACGTGCGCGCCTCTACTACTACACGTGCGCGCCTCTACATCCACCAGTATATATGTACGTACACGTTCGCGACCAGAATGACAACACTATGTATGCGTTGACCAGGTGGGTCCCGACTATCAGGCACTTCCTTGCATGCGAAGATGTAGCTGGTGGGTCCAAGCAGTCAGGGGGGCGAATCGTTTTGTTTTTTTTGGACGCACTTCCTTGCGTGCGAAGGTGTAGCTAGTGGGTCCCAGCAGTCAGGGGGGAAACTTTTTTTCGCGAAATACGGTGGCGCGTCTGGTGGGTCCCTGCTGTCAAGTGGAGGAATAATTATTTTGCGCGTAATAATTAAGGAGGAACTTCCTTGCTGCGGCCGGGACCCAGCTGTCAGCGTCTCCACGCACAGTACTCTTCCGATGGAAGTCGGTCGTTGACCACATTGACCACGCCGCACCGAGAGCACCACGGGGGTGGACGAGGCGAGGCGTAGAAAGGGGACGATACAGAGGCATGGAAGACTCAGCAGTTGTTTCCCACGTGGAGGGGAGTACGACTGTACGAGGGTTTACTGGTTCGTCTACCGTCGCCGGAGAATAACAGCAGGTGTGGGTGAGTAGAGGGATGGCTAGGCCAGCGACGGGAGTAAGGTGGGGCGGTGAGGCCTGCGCGGCAGCAGAGCCGGCCACGGGGAGGAGGGAGCAGGCAGTCCCGCCGGCGCTTGTTTGAGCGGCTGGAGCAGGAAGAACAGAGATTGAAGAAGCACGACGGCCGTTGGATGGACATCCAACAGTCAGTGCTTGTGCGTCAACCTTTTTTTAGGAAAGCCTCAAATCTGTGGAAAACAACATACAACCCATCTGCCATTATTTCTAATAATTTACAACCCATTTGCTAATTCTTAAGGTTTTTTTGGAGCCCATATTCTTTTTGTTAGCATTACAGCCCTTATTGTGGCCACAGTTAAAAAAGTACACGAAATTTTGCATACTTCGGTGCGGTCCGAACTATTTTTAATCCCGAAATTTTGACTCACATTCAACCTGATTTTAAAAATAAATGTATATCAATATAAAATCCAACAAATTCTCCACGCATAAAAATTAATGTAATTTAAAATCTTGAAATGAAAAAAAAAGATATTTGAAACTAATTGCCGGTTTGATGTGTTTTAAAAATGTATAGCCCATTTCTCATTACTGATGGGACATTTTCTCGGCCAGCCGAATGAAAGCTCTCCTCGTCTTGAAAGATTTACAGCCCAACAGGCCCGACAAAGCGACTTACTTGGCAAATCACAAAAAACGGGGTTGTGGCCGTGGACCCAGCTGTCAGCCTCTCCATGTACAATACTCTTTTGATGGAAGTCATTCCTTGACCACGTTGACCACGCCGTGCGGAGAGCATCACGGCGGTGGACGACGGCGAGGCCTAGGAAGGGGACGACGCGGAGCCAGGGAAGACACGGCAGTGGAAGCCCGCGCAGAGAGGAGTACGAGGGTTCACTGGTTCGGCTGCGGTGTGAGGCTGCCATCGTCGCAGGGCCTGGCCAGCGGTGGGAATAGTAGGGGGCGGTGAGGCCTCTACAGCAGCACAGCCGGCCATGGGAGGCAGGAGCATGCGGCACGACCGACACTGCTTTGGGCGGCTGGAGCAAGAAGACCAGAGGTTGAAGAAGCAGTATGGCTGTTGGATGGAAATCGTATGGTCACTGGAACTAGAATTGTTCATATTGACTAAGTTGACAAAGCCCTTCGTCCCTGTCAACTTAGTAGGCCCACAAGTTAGTCTCCCACCAAGGTGGGTCCCAGCTAGCCGGGGGAGTATTCATTTTTTGTGCGTAACAAGGAGGCACTTCCGGTGGGTCCGAGCTGACAGCGGGGGGGGGACGTTTTTTTGCGAAATACGGTGGCCCGTCCGGTGGGTCCCAGCAGTCAAGGGGAAACGATTTTCTTCGCAAAATACTGGTGGCCCGTCCGGTGGGTCCCCGCTGTCAGGTGGAGGAATAATTATTTTCTGCGTAATAAGGAGGCACTTCCTTGCGGCTGCCGTGGACCCAGCTGTCAGCCTCTCCACGTACAGTACTCTTCCGGTGGAAGTCGGTCGTTGACCACATTGACCACGCCGCGCCGAGAGCACCACGGCGGTGGACGACAGCAAGGCCTAGGAAGGGGACGACGCGGAGCCGGGCAAGACGCAGTAGTGGATGCCCACGCGAAGAGGAGTATGAGCGTTCACTGGTTCGACTGCGGTGTGAGGCTACCGTCGCCGCAGAATAACAGGGGGTGTGGGTGAGTGGAGGGATGGCCTGGCCAGCGGTGGGAGTAGTATGGGGGCGGTGAGGCCTCCGTGGCAGCACAGCCGACCACGGGAGGCAGGAGCAGGCAGCATGACCGGCGCTGCTTTGGGCGGCTGGACCAAGAAGACCAGAGGTTGAAGAAGCACTACGGCCGTTGGATGGCCATCGTACGGTCACTGAAGCTAGAGTCGTTTATATTGACTAAGTTGACAAAGCCCTTGGTACGCTCCAACTTAGTAGGCCCACAGGTCAGCCTCCGAAACGGTGCGCCCCAGATGTCAGGGGGAGGAATCATTTTTTGGGCGGCCGAAGCTAAGAATATCCGAGATTGAAGAAGAAGCACGACATCCGTTGGATAGCCATCCAACGGCCACTTCTGCTAGAACCATGTGTTGACTATAATAAGTTGACAAAGCCTTGCATACGCGTCAACTTATTCTTTTTAGGGGACACATCACTTAGTAGGCCCACAAGTGTGTGGCAGAGAACTTATAGCCCATTTGCGTTTTGTAAGAATGTACAACCCATTTTTGAATTCTAATGGAATTTACAATAGCCCATTTATAGTTTGTTAAAAGTACAGCCCATTTTCTAGCTAGGACAACGATTAATAATTTCAACCAACCGTTGAAGATAGAATTCAATAAAATTTCCCACATTTTGATGGGATCCGAAACATTTTTATCCCAAAATTTCTAGTCAGATTAAATATAAATTTGTATTACGTAAAAATCCAACGAAACATTGCGCGCGCAACAATGAAAATTTAACATTTTCCAAATCCATAAATAATATTTTATAAACTAATTTCGTGTTTGGTGCATTTTTTATAGTTACTGCCCAGATTTTATAATTAAATCTCATTTATTATTTTTTAAAGCCCATTTTCCTGTTAAGCCTAATGCATCCCTCCTAGGAAAGATTTACAGCCCAGCGGGGCGGAGAATAACAAGTTGACCTTGCCTGGGTATTCCTCAAAAAGACGTATAGCTGGGCTAGCCATTTTCATCTTGAAAAAATTAGTATCTGGGCTGGATATCTGGCCTGGGCTAGACGGGCCATAGCCCACCCAGTTAATACCATGCTCTCCTCTGAACAACAACAAAATCATCGCCAAGAAAAACTCTGCAGTGCTCACGCCTCAAAAACACAAATACTGCTCGAGCTGCTTGGTCCCAGCTGTCGGCCGCACCTTGTGCAATTCTCTCGTTTATATTGACTACATAGGTTGACAATGGTGTGGGACCATGATGTCAGGAAATCAGGAAAAAGCAAAAAAATATAGTTGTACATAATAAGGAGGCACTTGCATACGTACGCCTATGGCCCTAGTGGGTCCCTAGTGTCATCCAGTCAAAATAAAGTCATCTCCTGAATCCTCTTGTTCGTTGGCGATGTTAACAATGCTCGGCGCCACGGCGAGCGCAACAACTCGAAGGACAACAGAGAGGGCCTCGCGGGCCCTACGGATGGTCTGATACAGCGCCCACTGCTCATTCAGGAGGCCAGGATCATCGGACACCTATGAGCACCTTCGAGAAACTGAGACGGCATGAAACGGTAAGGCCGCGCTTGGGAGCTCTGGTTTATTTCAAACATGTATTAGCATACAAGTGTAATTTACTCATCATCGGAAACAACGCGTAAAATACAGGCGTAATGAAACCGAGGGCCCGAGGTCTGTAAGTAAAACCGGCGGGTTACGCATGTAATTTGAGAGACCAGTGTATATTTTATGAGCACTGCTATATGGACGACATTACCAGATGATACATGCACGACGTGCGTATCATGCCATCCATGGGCAAGGCTTAAATAGCAGCTAACGGCTGGATTAGCAATCGTCCGAGTGTTGTTCAGCGTTTTATCGTGTGTGAAGTACTTCCAATATTTTACTAGTCGAAATCGACCATCCAAGGGCCTTCGCTCGAAACCATCTGCTTTAATTTACAAGCGTCAGTTTTACAAGCGGTTTTGGTTGGAAAACGACGATCCAATCACGGCCTAATATCATGAGTTGGTCGGAAGATCATATGGTTTCACGTCTAACGTACCCGACTTGTCGTATAGGCTATGAACGAAACATCAAACGATGAACTTCTTAAGCATGGAAACAACAAAAGAGGATGATCTTCTTAACAAGCAAATCACTGGCATTAGATCGACATGCAAAACAATACGAAGCATTATTCTCAGGAGGCACGGTGAACAGCTCGCGATGCCGCATGCCACAACATTCCAAGCTCAACTTTGCAATCAAACACAAGGCCTGGCATTACATAGACAATATTCAGAACAAACTCTTAACACAGGAATATCTCAGCAGAGTAACTATTTACTTCTAAACTGAACATAGGAATAGGAAAAAACACTCGACACTGCTCAAAGCAAGGGCGTCCCACTCAAAAATATCAAATGCATGTCTTTTGGCTAACATCAATGAGCAAATTTTGACAAGGTTTTCCAATTCCAATATATTAAACTAACGTCTTCTTGCTAACATCAATGATTAAACTTTGACATGCTTTTCCAATTCAAAATATGTAATGCCTATGATCGTCCTGTCGTAGCTTATTGTACTTGTTTGGGCACTTTTTGCCCAGGGCACTCCATGTGTTGTTAAATTGCCAATGGTCCCTATAGACTAGTCATGTCACCGGTGTCTAATAATACTCTATAAAGCTTCTCGGTCATTCCTTCTGTAATGTAGCGCAAACAGTGACTGCTTCTTTCTGCAAAGTGGAACAACCAACTGGACCCAGTAATGCAGCAGTTTGCCTTGAACACATTGGCTCCTTTTGTGCAGTTCAACTAAAATCGAAGTCGGAATAAAACCGAGCTTTAATTTTGATATCCCTGTAAGCAACAATAGGTATAAGGGAAACAATTACTGAGAAATAACGGTTGATGACTTGTACTCCCAGAAGAAAAGCATCTACTGATCTACTTTATCTTAATGGGAAACAAAGCAGGAGAGTAGCAATTCTCCATCAGTGTGATTCATTCATATTGACTGAGACATTATCTTAACAATGCCTTGTTTCAACATGTATAAAGAACAACAAAGCAGAAAAGTACCATTCCTAAAACAAGGCAACTGATTCATTTTAACAGAGACATTATCTTAACAATACCTTGGTTAAACATGTAGAAAGAACTACAAAGCACGATAGTACCATTCCTAACAAGTGTTGAAGTTTTGAACTAAGATTCAGTAGTTAATTAATTCTGAGAGTGGCATTGCTTAATTTTACCAGCGGCATTAGATTAACGAAAAGCATAAACAGTTCCAGGGGAGAGTGGGCGCAACAACAATATGTGCTTCCATCTACTTATAAAGGGGGTGATGCAGAGTTTGTTGTAACAAAGCAACAAGCATCATGTCTGGGTTGGTCCCATTTTTGTTCACTACTTAATGGGAAAAGACAGCAACACAATAGCTTCAATTCAACATTTATTTAAAATAGTACCAATACAAGTAGCATAACATCTCAAAGAACACTACACAATCATGTGGATGAAGGCCTGTACTGACCTTTCATGAGACGGACAAGATAAAATACGAATCTGCCAACACGAATAGGAAATCCAATCTCGTTTTGTGCAGTTGCACTGAAATCAAGCAAAGTGTTTCGCGTAGCGAAGCAAAATGTCGCAATAGCAACAAGCTGAATCGATATGAAGACTGGAAACAAATCTCGATCTCCTTTTGTGCAGTTCCACCAAAATTAAGCAAAGTCACCGGTGTGACATTCAAGTTGAACTGCACAAAACACTCTTAAAACATAAGTGTTTCGAGTAGCGAAATAAAATGTCGCAATAGCAACAAGTTGAATCGATACCCCTGTTTTAACAGAGGCAAAAAAGGAAACAATTACTTGTCGATAAAGGAGGATGAAACAAACGGTGACAGAAAGAAGCATCTAACTTATCTTGGATGGAAAACAAAGTAGGATAGTAGCATTTCTAAAAGGGTTGCATTTATTCATATTAAGAGAGACATTTTCTTGAAACAACATTCGTTAAAAAATGTAATTTACTTTTAAAAATGGCATTGCTTCAATTTTCCGGCAGCATTCTTAGATTAACAACAGCAAAATAGTTGTATGGGACATGCCAGCACCATGTGCGTCCACATGTATAAATGGGTGATGCAGAGTATGTAGCCAAGCATCATATATGCATTGGTCCCATATTTGTTCTCTTTGAACCTTCTTCCTATGTGAGGGAAGCAAATCTAGTCCTGCACAAACTACCCGACCCCCCAGTTTCTTTCCCTTTTCAACAAAGAGATCGGTTCCTTACAGATGTGTGTACTGGGTTACCCCCTTTTTCCCTTTTCGACCTACAAAGCGGCTGGATAGCCAGTCTATACTACTTTCCGCCCCTCCTTTCCTCATTGAACCACGTCCTAGATTCTTGCTCCAGCCCACCGCACCATTCTTTCCTCTTTGAACCAAGACCTAGATTCGACTACAGATCGAAAAAGATCCACATGCAGCTAGAGCAACGACGGTTTCAAAGAAACTTATACCTTAGGGTCGCCGGGATGTGGCAAGGCGTGTGGTGGGAGGATGGATCTGCCCACACTACGTACGGCAGCGAGGAAGAAGGGGTCGGTGGCCCTCCCACACAGGTGCTGGGTGAAAGAGAACAGCGCAGCCGGTAGTGGCTTGCCTCCCTCGCCGAAGGCGATAGAGTGAATGCTGCACCTCCTCCCCTTCCCGGTGCGACGGGATACGTACGCCTCCTTCACCAGCTGTGAGGGGGGAGAGATAGACAAGAGGCCAACGCAGTCTTGTTTAGATCTGGTGAAGAGAGGGTGAGAGACTGTGAATATAGCAAACCCTAGCAAATGAACGCTGAGCCTCCAGCGTGTAACCTATATGTAGTGCGGCGAGCGTGTGGAGAGTGCAAACCCTAAGTTGATGTCCACTCTGTTTGTGGTCTATTTTTTCCTTTTTTTTGTTTCTTGTTGCTACATTATGTACTTGTGGGAGCTTAGATGTGATATCCTTAAATAACATCTAGATGTGAATTAGACAAACTGATTTTCTAACGTACCAAGAAAGAAAACTCGATCAAAAACACGGCCCGGCTTCTAGGTCGCAAGAGTCGTCGCGCACACACACATAGACATAGACACGCATATCCATGTTTACGTAAAATTCCATTTCCATCTCCATCTCCAATCATATTTATCGAACTGGCACATTATTTACGTTGTTAATTATATACGTAGCAATATTAACGAACAACATCTCTTGTTTGCGCACGTCCGGACCGCTGCCACGGCCGGTCCTGACCAACCTGAACCCTCTTCATCACCCGCGCCTGCTTCCCGCCCGAAACGGTCAGTGCCGCATTCATGCCCGGCCAGAGTGGACGCGACCTCTCACTGGCACCGGCATTGAAGTGGCGCACCGGCCGAGAGAGCGTCGCCCGCGCCGCTTCCGGGTGCACGCGGCTGCTCCGCGTTCAAAGGTCACAATAGCCGGCTACAACATGCATGTAAAAAGTTCCTGGGAGTCCGTGCTACATCTAGCTGTCCTCCCCCAACTCGTCAATCTCTTCCAGTAGTGCTAGTACTCCATGGCGCGATCCATCGACAAGCAGGTGGGAAAGTTATCGTATACTCGGTTTGCGGTGAGTGGCATGCCGAGCGACCGTGTGGGGTCGAGCCGTGGAGGAGGGTGAGACACGAACACGACAGGCGTGATTTAAACGTTGGTTTTGCTCGATGGCGCGATCCAACGAAACGAAACGTTGGTTTCTCTTTGTTTCCATTTTTTCTTCGGAAAAACGGAAACTTTCCATTCCATTTTCATTCCTATTCCAAGGTTGCCCCTTTACAACATTCCATCAAATACAAAGGAAAACTAACACACATGCTGATGCATCTCAAAGATTCACAGATCATAGCCAATATTTACTTCACAACTAAAGGAAAAAGTTGTGAGAGCGTGTACGAAAGAAAAACTACTGATGGGGTCACTACGACTTAAACCCTAAACCCTGAACATGATTTAATTCCCTGGCCAGGTAGAACCTGTCGAAGGAAAGAAGGCTGACACCCTTGGATCATACGATGCTTTTGTGCAGTTCCACTAAAATCAACCTGAGCATCCCTGATGGGAAATATATTGAAGAAGTGTGATTAGAATAATAGTACTGGCACTAGTTCATGAGACATAAACTCATCACAAGTAGAAGCCGGTAGAAGTAGAGAAAGATCGACATGGAGATGGAGCTACGGTAGTGGAGCAAGCCGGCTCCAAAAGGAAGATGGACTACCTGGGACGTCGGGCAGTAGCTAGAAGGGCGGTTGGGATGTGACATCGGCCCATACCGCGGTGACCCCCGATTGGGACGCACCGACTGTGGGTTTTCTCCCTCGCCAATGTCGACCGCGTCTACGCAGAACATTGTTCCCTTCCCCCAGCTGCGGGATCAGGCCCGTCGTTCTATGCTTGTGAAGAGAGCAACCTAAGCAAGCAGGCTTGTAGCTTAGGCTCCTTCTAGTGTATATATAGTGGTATTCTTTTTCTCTCCATATCAACCATTTTGTATTGCGTACGTGTCATTCAAGAGTGAAATGATGGTTGCTTCTTCCGACTAACTTACTGT
The DNA here is from genome assembly GCF_018294505.1 of Triticum aestivum. Taxonomy (NCBI): domain Eukaryota; kingdom Viridiplantae; phylum Streptophyta; class Magnoliopsida; order Poales; family Poaceae; genus Triticum; species Triticum aestivum. The sequence continues at coordinate 274,647,466 of NC_057794.1, forward strand.
GTGATTTGACTGCTCCTTAGTGGCCCCTACACGTACTCCCCCTACGTGTATGCAACAGTCACACGTACACATGGCGCCTTCACAACCCGCGTCTTGTTATATCCCGAAAATTTAGATATTGTGCTCCCAAAACTGGCGCCTTCACAACCCGCGCCTTGCTATCCCGAAATTACAACGCGCGCGAAAACTCCCTCCAGCTGCCAAATCCCGACACGTGAAATCGCCCTTCTAACCCTGAGCCGAAAGGGCCGCTAGTTCAAATTGGTGGGGGGGGGTACTTTTGTAACACACCCTACATTTTGGACAAGCGCATCCCTATGTCAAGCTTCACCCCCTCCCATTGCCCCCTTTTCGCCATTCGAAATCCCAAGCTGCCATAACCTCTCCACTCCAGCCGCGAAACCCCACCCTCCTCCGTCTGCCACGTCACCACTGCCCAACCAGAGCCTCTTCCCCGATGACGTCGTCCACCGGAATAGCTCGACGTCCCTCGTCCACCTCTCTGGATGAGGATCCGTCGTCCATCTCGCCGTCTCGCCGGTTCAGCCACCCCGTCCTCCACCTCCAAGGAGTTGCTCCGACGATCGCCTCGTCTATCGCGGCTGCTCCATCCCCACAGCGCCGCCTTAACCTGCTCCATCGGAACAGCAGTATCCTCACCGACTCCTCGGACAAAGCCGAGGCCTACTCGGTGCCACCAAAGAGGTTGTACACTCATCGCATCGCACCTTCTCCTTAACTCGACCTCCCCGCGCCGACGGTGCTCCATCCCGCATCCCCATGGAGCTGCTACCTTGAAGCCGGCGCCGTGGGCGACACCTCCACGGCGTCTCTCCCCCAGTGCGAGGCCCCTTCGGTAGCAGCATCCATACCAGCCGAATCTGCTGCTGCTGCTCCGGCTGTCACTCGCTCGCGCTGCTGTTGCTGCTCCAGCTCTCGCTCGATCGCTCGCTCGCCCATCTGCTGCTGCTACTCTCCCCCTCGCTCCTGCTACTGCTATGCTCTGATTAAGCCACACTTCAGTCGACTGAATCGACTTTTGGGTCAGCCGATTTTCAGGGGTTGGGGGGCTCGCCGGAGTTAAGGAAGAACCACACGCAGTGGGGATAGGGGCTCACCGGAGAGGTACCCCACTATCTATCTTAGGGTTCAGGGTGGGGGTGGGGGGCCTAGAGGGCTGGCCGGGGCGGCGGTGGCGAGTTGTTTCGGGGTGGCGAGGCGGCGCTAGGGCCGGCGGTTCGGCCGGGGGTGGCTGGCGGCTCAGGGGGGTGCAGGTTGAAGATGAATTGCAGGCCCTCCCTAAACTACATGTCAAGTGCCTCTCTGCTACCATTGCGTTCAGTTTTGACAGTAGCATTCAAATTCCACAGTAAATTTCATCTTCGACAGTTAAGTTCAGAGTCAACAGTTTTTACCTCATCTGTTGTAGTCCAGTGGTTTTTGGTGATGTTAATTTTACATCCATTTTACATCATCTATTGGAGATGCTATTAGAATCCCACTTGAGATTGACGATGTCTGTCTTGTGCTGCTTCAGCCTTGACGTCTTACGGCTCACGGGAGCTGCTCCAACGACAGAACGATCCATCACAACAAAGCAGTGCCCTGGACGCCGTCTACAGATTCCTCAGATCTTCCTCAACACCTCTGACAACCACCTCTGCCTCAACTACTTCAGCAACCAACCCAATGATGCTGAGGTCGACACGGCTACGGCAAAGAGGTTGTACACTTGTTGCATCACTTATTACTATACATTCACGTCGATCCATTAGGGCTATTTTGGTTCAACGGAAAATTGTCGATCCACTGTTTGTAACCATCACTCTAAATTTCTGCATGCTCTCCTTACATAATCTCACCATATTTTTTTTATATGCATGTCAGATATTGTACACAGTCATGCTGAACATGTAGAGAAAAAGAGAAGAGTTTTCGGTGGCAATACAATGTCATGCAGACATCGCTCCATGGTGGGTTCAACGGCAAACCCTCCCCACCCATCTCCAGATTGTAATCCAGAGGAAGATATCTGTTCTAAGGTGGATTCAGACGCCCCTGACCACTCCTATTTACCCCCCAAGGTGTTTGCTCTACCTTGGCATGATGATGTTAGTCATATCATGCATATGTTGCCTTGCAGTGCCTACTTTTGACATCATATATGTCATCTGCTTAGTTTAGACATGTTCTGTAATGCCACCTATTTAGTTTCTATATCATATATGGGAATTATGCAGTCTCATGTCTTTTAGCCAGCCATAAAATATGTGAAATGTGCAATGCCATCCTGTTTAACCAGGCATTATATATTTGAATGATATCTTGCCCATCCTTTTCTTGATTACATTTCCATTTGTCGACAATGTTTGTACATTAAACTACTCTTCCTGTGAATCAACCATTTGGGTGGGAGATGGAAAATTTTGGAGTGAAAACAAGGCCTTTAGAGCAGACAGTGCTACCTGTCGAAGCAGATCTCTTGTTGGGTCCCGATAGCTCCTCAGAGATGGATTCAGAGACAGATGACCAGCCCTATTCCCCCACCGAGGTGTATGCTCTAACTTGGCATGGTTATATGGCTCATATCATGCATACGGTGTCTTGCATTGCATAGTTTAGACATCATATACACAATATTCAACACCATGTTCTTAGTTCAGACATCATATCGAATGCCCTCTATTTAGCATATAAATCACATATGTGAATTAAATGATGCGATCTTGATTACTTAGATAACATGTACTCCCTCTGTTCACTTTTATAAGACGTTTTAGGCATTTAAGACAGCACCTAAAACAGCTCAATTTCAGTTGTCTAAAATGACTTACAAAAATGAACAGAGGGAGTAGGTGAATTATGTCATGCGATCCTATTTAGTTATTCACCATATCTTTGAATTATGTTATGCTATGCTATCCAGTTTAGATAGACATCATATATGTGAAATTATGTCATGCTATCCATTTTAGTTAAACAATATACATGTCAACTATTTCATGCCCTCTTTTTCCACACTATCTATTGCATCTATCTCTCATACAATGTCTGTACATTCAACTATGTTTCCTGTTTATCAGCCATTTGAATTGGAGCTGGTGATGCCAGTATCTAGCGGACTAAAAACACAGTCTTCAAATAAAACAGTGCTACCTCTTGGTGGATATAGCACCCCGGCTGTACATGCACAAGAACCAGCCCTACCACACATAACCCAAACTCTCGCAGATTGTACCCCTACTGCGATGGACAGAGAACCAGCTTCACCCAATCTAACCCCAACCCCAGCCGATAGTAACCCAGTTCCTGTTGACACAACACCATCTCCACCGCAGAGCTCCCAAACAAGAGCAGTTAGTAAGGTAGCTCCAGTTGTAAGTGCATCTAGTGCCACCCCTAGTTGGTTTTGTAGTATTGACGACAAACCTAGTTGAGGGACTAATGTGTTCGTGAGAATTGCAGGATAACACAGGTAGAAGTCCCTCATTGATTCGGTTTTACTACCAGAGATGACCCCCAAAAATGTATGAAGACATTGAAGTCAAAGGTGGGATATGAAGATATTCACTTTGAAGACTATGACAAAAGAAGACACGTTATGAAGCCTATGGAGCTCGAAGACTTAGATCTTTCGTAGTTCTTCTTCTTTTGTGTTGAGTCATAGGAATCACCGTACTATTAAGTGGGGTCCAGGAGAACCAGTCAGAATGACTGTAGTGATGCTCAAAACCAAAAACCTATGTCTTCGAGTGAAGACAATGAGAGCGAATCTTGTCCAGAGCCGGACAAGTCAGCTTTGCTTGTAGCCCAAGTAAAGTTGCCTTGAGAGTTTGAAATCTGACCGTTGAGACATGTGTCAGTTCCTTAGTGACCCAAGGTCATTTCGGACAAATCAGGTCGGGTTGCCAAGTGGCTATAAATAGCCCACCCCCACAACCATAAACGGTTGGCTGCTCAGATTTCAGTGCACGACTTTTGTCGTTTGAGAGCAACCCACCTCGAAGCCTTTGAGAGAAAATTCCTAGCGAGGAGAAAATCCCTAACCACCAAGAGCCAGAGTAAATTGGGCATCACTTGAGTCTTCTTGTCTGTGTGATCTGAAGACTTATTACACTTGAGGACTGTGAATCCTCCAGACGGTTAGGCGTCGCGTTCAGAGCATCCAAGAGACATTGTGGATTGCCAGTGAACGAAGTTTGTGAAGGTTTGGGAGTCTACCTTGAAGACTTACCAGAGTGATTGGGCGAGGACTAAGTGACCTTAGCTCAAGGAGAATACGGTGAGGACTTGGTGTTCTGAACTGTGTGTTCAGGACTGGGTGTCTGGGACTGTGTGTCCTAAGGTTTAAATACCTAGCCGCTCCAAACAGACGTACAGTTGTCACAGCAACTGGAACTGGTCCAACATATCATTGTCTTCAACGAGTCACTGGTTTCATCTTCACTTCCTTTTCTTACTGTTACTCATTGTGAAGCCATTGCATGCTTGCTTTATCTTTTGTCTTCACAACATGAATGTATGATATGTTTGGCTTCATAACTTCTTCCTACCTGATCCTTATTACACTACAGCTGGTTGTCATTGTGCTTTCACTCCATTGAATACTTGACCATGGCTGGCCTAGTGTAATCTAACTTCCGCTGCATAGTAATAGGCATAATCTTCGCTGTTTGTCTTCATAACTCCCACGTTTTGAAGACTTTCATAAAAATCGCCTATTCACCCCCCCTCTAGTTGATATAACACACTTCCAATTGGTATCAGAGCAAGGTGCTCCCTTGTTCTGTGTGATTCGGTTTAACCACCTGGAGTTTTAGCTATGTCGACTGCAGGGATAATCAAAGTCTCCGTTGCGTGCCCCGTCTTCGATGGAACTGAATATCCCTACTGGAAGAATAAGATGCGCATGCATCTTGAAGCCATTGACGTCGACCTATGGTATGTCGTCGAGAACGGCGTTCCCAAGGCTGGAGAAGGTGTCACTGCTGCTGATGTCAAGAAGTTCACTGAACTGGACTCTACTGCCAAAAATATCATCTGTGGCCATCTGACAAAAGGACAGTATGGCCGTGTGAGTGCCTTGAAGACATCCAAGCTGGTCTGGGACTGGCTCTCCAAGGTCAATGAAGGCATCTCAACCCAGAGAGATCAAAGAATCAGTGTTCTTCGCAACCTCTTCAACCGCTTCAAGCGAAATGACAATGAGAATGTCCAGCACACATTTGACCGGCTCACGGACATCACAAATGAGCTTCAAGCCCTCGGCGCCACTGAGATCACCAAACATGAAATCGTCAAGACGCTGCTGAGATCACATGATAGTTCATTTAACATCCTAGCCCTGATGATTCAAGAACGACCTGATTTCAAGACACTCGATCCGTCTGACATACTTGAGAGGCTCAACACACATGAGTTTCAGCTTTCTGAGAAAAGAGATATCTGCGGTCCAAACTATGGGCGAACTCGTGCCTTGAAGGCAAAAGCTGTTTCCTCATCTGAAGAAGAATCTGACAGCAGTTCTGATGATCCTGAAGACATTGGAAGGGAACTTGCAATGCTAGTGAAGAAGTTCCAAAAATTCACCAAGAAGAAAGGCTTCATAAAATCTTCACGATCAAGCTCAAGGAATGATGAAGCTTCTGCTCATGACTACAAGAAGAAAACATGTCACAAGTGCAAGAAAACTGGACACTTCAACTCTGAGTGTCCACAGTGGGACAATGAGAACAGAAGGAAGAAGAAGAGCAAGGAATATGATTCTGACAACAACAAGAAGAAGAAATACTCAAAGTCTTCTTCCAAGTCTTCCTCAAAGTCTTCATCACACAAGAAGAGCTCATCTGGCAAGGCACGTGCGTTTGTTGGCAAGGAAATGGATTCAAAGGAGGAGTCCGCTTCTGAGGAGGCGGAGGTGGAGTCTGAGGAGGAGTCTGATTCTGGCATTGCGAGTTTGGCTACAACATACGTCGCCAAGTCCATCTTCAACACTGAAGACAATGACTGCATCACCGACACCGAAGCAAATGACAAGAACGACTCCACTCCTACCTACTGCTTCATGGCACGCGGTGCCAAGGTAAACACACGCACTACTCGCTATCAAACATCTAGTGATGATGACTCTGACTGTGATTCAAAACCCAGCTACAAAACACTTGCTAAAATTACAACTGAACAACAGAAAGCTATGGAACATATTCAAAAACTGTTAGACAGAAGCGATGATCTGTTGGGTGCTGAAATGACTCGATCTGAATCCTTAATTGAAGACATAAAAAATCTTCACGTTAAGTATCAGGAACTTGAAGATCGTCTTGATACTCTCTCAACAACTCATGAAAAGCTTTCCTATGATTATCTTCAAATGAAGCAAGAACTTGAGAAATTGAGACCGGCTCATGAAGGTCTTCAAAAGGAAAACGAGTCACTTCGCGCCAAATAGATCAGTCCCGCTCAGGAAGGATTTGAACCACCATGTCTTAAATGCATTGAGCGTGATAATGCTACTTCTGTTGCTGAATGTTCCACTGCTACTGCTGTTGCAATATCTTCAACTGTTGATGTGGTAACTAACCCCTCTACTGAGGATACCACTGCTATTGCTGATGAGAATGCTAGGTTGAAGACATTGCTTGAAACAGGGATGTACAAAAGTCTTAAAGGACATCAGACACTATGTGATGTCCTCAAGAAGCAGATTCTGAACTGAAACCCTAGGAAAGAGGGTATTGGGTTCGTGAGGAAAATAAATGCAGATGGCTCTTACTGGAAACCTGAGCAGTACCCCAAAACCACATGGGTTGCTGCAAAGGAACTTTCAGCAGATCCATCCAATTTATCTGGCTTCACTTGTGCTAACCCCATTATCATTGATGAATCCTTTGATGCAAACTATAAACTGTTTAAGAATCAAAATGGTGAAGTGTTTTCCAGGTACATTGGTACTAACTGCAGGAATGGACCGCCTATGAAGACGATCTGGGTTCCGAAAAAGTGTCTGGAAAATCTTCCTGTGAATGTCTTCATGACACCTCACTTGAAGAAGACAAACCTCAGACCAAAGGCTTCATACGGTCCAAAGGCTTCATACAAACAGAGGACTCACCTGAGTCACACTAACGCAAATGTTTTGCAGGGAAACCATACTCAAGCATATGAATATGAGAGCGGTTCATCGAACCGTCATGTTCATATGACCAAAAATTATTCTGCTTATTCCTATGAGTATTATTGTCCACCTGCAAGACTGTTTGCTAAGGCTTCAAAGCCAAAATTCTCAGATGCTGCACTTAGACTTATTGCTTCTAAGCCACCCTTGAAGATGTGGGTGGTTAAGAATGCTTAACTCTCTTTTGCAGGGAAAGGTCTCCAGCAGAAAAACAAAATCTTCTGATGCTATTGCTGGGGACCTTAAAAATCTTGTAGGGCGCAAGATAAAATGCCCAAATGGCATCATTATGTACTTCGTTCCTGAATCACATGCTACTTTCCCTATTAGTCCTAATCTGGATCTAAGTTTTCATAACCCACTGGTTCGTCAAATGTTTATGCTTCACAATTCTCTTCGTGAAGCCTATCCCCCTAACTGCACTGTAGGGTACGACACCAGCGACTTCAAAGTCTTCAGAATGGATTATTGATAGTGGATGTACAAATCACATGACTAGCAAAAGGAGCCTTCTTATGGACTCAACATTACGTCCATCCGACAAGAGCCACATCACATTTGCTGACACTGGTAAAAGTAAGGTATTGGGTCTAGGTAGAGTTGCAATCTCAAAGGATCAACACATGGATAAAGTCATGCTTGTTGAATCCCTTGGCTTCAACTTAATGTCTTTCTCAATGCTTTGCAATTTGAACATGATCGTAATGTTTGGAAAATATCGTTGTTTAGTACTAATGGAATCTGACAAGTCTCTAGTGTTTGAAGGGTATCGAAAAGATGATCTGTACGTGGTAGATTGCTCAGCAGGGCCACAACTTGCAGTATGTCTTCTTGCAAAAGCTTCAGAATGCTGGCTTTGGCATCGGAGGCTTGGGCATGCTGGCATGAGGAACCTCCACACCCTTGCAAAGAAGAAGCATGTCATAGGCATCGAGGGCATCAAGTTCAAGAAAGATCACTTATGCGGTGCCTGTGAAGCAGGGAAGATGACAAGGGCAAAACATCCTTCGAAGACAATCATGACTACTACACAACCCTTCGAACTGCTCCACATGGATCTTTTCGGCCCCACTCACTACTCAACTTTTACTACTTCTGCTTGCCTCTATGGCTTCGTCATTGTTGATGATTACTCTAGATATACTTGGGCGCACATAATCCTTTACAAGACTGAAGTGCAGGATGTCTTCAGACGATTTGCCAATCGAGCTATGAACAATTTTGGCGCCAAGATAAAGCACATCAGAAGTGACAATGGCACTGAATTCAAGAACACTGGCCTTGATACATATCTTGATACCTTGGGCATCACACATGAATTCTCAGCTCCGTACATGCCACAGCAGAATGGCGTCGTCGAACGCAAGAACAGAACACTCATTGAAATGGCCAGAACTATGCTAGATGAATATAAGACTCCAAGAAAATTCTGGACTAAAGCCATTGACACTGCATGCCATACAATCAATCGTGTCTATCTTCACAAGCTTCTGAACAAGACATCTTATGAACTCCTCACTAGCAAGAAGCCAAATGTCAGTTACTTCAGAGTATTTGGCGCAAGGTGCTGGATCAAGGACCCACACCACACCTCAAAGTTTGCACCAAAAGCACATGAGGGCTTCATGCTTGGATATGGAAAGGATTCGCACTCCTACAGAGTCTTCAATCTCTTTCATTACAAAGTGGTTGAAACAGGGATGTGCGGTTCGATGAGACAAATGGTTCACAAAGAGAGCAACTGCCAAATGTGCTAGATGAAGTTCCAGCTAATGAATCAATCAAGCTTATGGGAACTGGAGAGATTATACCTTCTGAAGCTCATCCTGAAGAAGAACTTATCATCTCAGCACCTGATCAACATGAAGACAATGCTCAGCCTGAAGGCATTCCTCCCAACAACAACACAAATCAGCAAGAGCAAAATCTTCGCCCTGTACATCCTCGTGTTGCCAATGAAGTGCAGATTGACAGAATAATTGACAGCATCAATGCACCTGGTCCACTCACTCGTTCAAGGGCAACTCAGCTAACAAATTTCTATGGGCACTTTGCATTCGTCTCAATATCAGAACCCAAGAAAGTTGAAGAAGCCTTCATGGAACCTGAATGGATTCAAGCTATGCAAGAAGAGCTTCAACAGTTTGAGCTGAATAATGTATGGGAACTGGTTAAGCGTCCTGATCCACGGAAGCACAACATAATAGGCACCAAATGGATATACCGCAACAAGCAATATGAGCATGGTCAAGTTGTCAGAAACAAAGCTCCTCTCGTTGCTCAAGGATATACTCAAGTGGAGGGCATTGACTTCGATGAAACATTTGCTCCTGTGGCTAGGCTTGAAGCCATACGCATACTGCTGGCCTATGCAAATCATCATAACATACTTCTATATCAAATGGATGTGAAAAGTGCCTTTCTCAATGGTAAGATTGAAGAAGAAGTGTATGTTGCACAACCGCCTGGCTTTGAAAATCCAAAACATCCTGACATGGTATACAAGCTCAACAAGGCACTGTATGGCCTCAAACAAGCTCCGGGCCTGGTATGACACACTCAAATACTTCCTGAAGAGCAAAGGCTTCATACCTGGTTCCCTGGATCCCACTCTTTTCACGAAGACATATGATGGTGAACTGTTTGTGTGCCAAATATATGTGGATGACATTATCTTCGGCTGCACCAATCAGAAGTACAGTGAAGAGTTTGGATATATGATGCAAGAGCAATATTAGATGTCCATGATGGGGGAGCTGAAGTTCTTCCTTGGTCTTCAAATACGACAACAACGCAATGGCATCTTCATATCTCAAGAGAAGTATCTCAAAGATTGCCTGAAGAAGTTCGGTATGCAAGACTGCAAAGGCTTCACAACACCAATGCCAGCCAAACATCATCTAGGTCCTGACGACAATGGTAAAGAGTTCGATCAAAAGGTATACCGCTCCATGATTGGTTCTTTGCTTTATTTATGTGCATCTAGGCCAGATAGTATGCTTAGTGTTTGCATGTGTGCTCGATTTCAAGCGGCACCAAAGGAGTCGCATCACTTAGCTGTGAAGCGAATTCTTCGATATTTGGCTCACACCCCAACTCTAGGATTGTGGTATCCAAAGGGCTCAGAGTTTGATTTAGTTGGATTTTCGGATGCTAATTATGCTGGTAACAAAGTTGATCGCAAGTCCACATCAGGCACATGTCACTTTCTGGGACGATCACTTGTATGTTGGTCTTCAAAGAAGCAGAACTGTGTATCTCTCTCCACTGGTGAATCTGAATACATTGCTGCTGGATCTTGCTGCGCTCAGCTTCTGTGGATGAAGCAAACACTCAAGGACTATGGCATTCATCTGAAACAAGCGCCACTTTACTGCGACAACGAAAGCGCCATCAAGATTGCCAACAACCCAGTTCAGCACTCGAAGACAAAGCACATTGAAATTCGTCATCACTTTCTCAGAGATCATGTTGTGAAGGAAGACATTGATATCATACACGTCAACACTGAAGAGCAATTGGCAGATATCTTCACCAAGCCCTTGGATGAGAAGAGATTTTGCAAGTTACGGTGTGAGCTAAATATCCTGGAATCCTCAAATGTCATGTGATCAGGCACACATCCTAACACTTATGCATATGATGACTTAGATGTGCAACACACAAAGTAAAGTATATCTTCAATCAATGAAGACATACATGCTAAGTGTGAATACATTTATGTGGAATTTGACTTCGGAGCGCCACGATAATTGTGCGCCGTGTCTAGGTCTAATACTTCCTATACGGTGGGTAACGCCGCCACCAAACGTTCCATTTTGAAGTGTTTCACTCATGGCGTTACCTTGCAATATCTTCACATTTGGTTTGGCTTCGAACTCAACATGTCTTCATGATTATCTTCACTACGTTGATTATATATATATATATATATATATATATATATATATACTAGTGTTCTGTACTCTACAACATTCACTTATAGCTATGTCTTCTTGGTTGAATCTTTTGAACTAAGTGAATGTGATCGGACCTTAATCTATCTATGCCTTCTATCTCAAATTCTATCTCTCCAAGTCATATGCATTCTATTGAAACTGTCGAATGTCTTCACTGCGTCCTTGTCAGCAGAAGATACAGAGACAACCATAAAGTCCATTTTCAATGCTCATTCCTCCACATAAAATCCGGAGAAGCAGGAATGACCGCCCGACAATTCAGGCGTGCGTGGGACGTGGAACAAACCCCAAACTTCCGCAAACTGGCCACGCGTTCCTCAGATGCGAACCGCCAGGGGCACCTATGTAATAGCACAGTGCCGCCCCTGAGCCTATAAATTCACACTTACCGCGGTCATTATCTCCTTCTTCCACCCTCGCACGAACCCTAGCGCCACCGCTAGCACTCGACGACGCCGGAGACGAAGCGCTTCGCTGCCGCAACCTCTCCAACGTCGTCCTCACGCCGACCGCGGACATCGTTTTCTCCGCCATCGCCGTAGGTGTTTTCGGTCGCCAAGTTAGGGCACGGAGGACTGAACTGCTCGGCATCATCTCCCACTTCCGTCTAGCAGTTCCAAGTGTGGTAAATAAAACTTCTTTTTACAGCCCCTTTGATCTCACGGTTCTGTCACTTTCTGCCATAAGAAGTTTATCTTCACACAAGTTAGATCTCTCAATCTGCATCTCATAACATGCCTAGTATATTCACTTGTGCTTCATAAAGTAGTTAGATTCCTCACTTGTACTGATATGTGGGTTCGTACAAATCTGGAACCAACTTCTTATCTATGAGTGAATGTCTTCGCACGATGAGGTCAATGTCTTCTAAACTGATTAATCTTCAAAACCTTCTGAGAATGCATATGACCTCTTCCCCTTCCCTCGCACCTTAATGCTGTCACAGGTACATGTCCGTGGGAGAATCCTTTGGTTCTCATAGTCTGCATTCATTTGCAGAATTCCTACAGCATCACATAAACTCTCCTGAAGCCAGTTCCCGTTGGTCCAGAAAAGGAAAGCCTTTGAAGCATTTGAAAGTTTTGAAGCCTTTCAAGTTAAAGTTTATGGCTTCAGAAGCAGCAGCAAGGAAGGGGGGCAGACAGAGACGTGAGGGAACTTCCAAAGATCTGCCTGAAGACTTGGCAGAAATGTATAAAACAGATCCTGAAGAGAGCTATGGGCAGCGCAAGACCCGAATCCAATGGATTCGACGCTATTAGGCAGAACAGTGGTTCAAATACCGCTTCGTCACCCAGGAGTATGCTGAGAAATGTGCCATCAAGAAGCCATGGGGGGACATCCTTTACAAGAATCTCATACCCAAGACCAGAGGTGAAGCCATTGCTCAAGGCTTCTACCCATGCATGGTCCGAGGACCACAGCCTGATGATGCGCATCCGTCGTCACTCCTCTGGTGTCGTGACGACAATCTCTTCAAGCGCAACTTTTAGTTTGCTCAACAATCAGCGAAGCTGAATAAGAAGAAATTTGGGTTAGACTTCAACCCTGGTCCCTCAGCACCAAGGGCAGATGGCACACGCTACGCAGAACCCAATGTCATCGGTCCATTTGCCAATCTTGAGGGCCTCATCACCCACATCTTAGTCCAAGGGACTGTCGTGAATGACCCTCCAGCTGACTCTGAGTCTGATGAAGCTCCTGCTGTGCCGAAGCCAAAGCAGTCAAAGAAGCCAAAAGCTTCAAAGCCAGCCCCTGCCTCAAAAATCTCAAGGGCGAAGCCATTGAAAACTGCACCTCCTGAAGTCAGTGTGCAGTCTGAAGACGTATCCCGCGTCTCCAAGCCCCAGAAGGAAAAGGTGCCCCAGCAACAAACCGGCAAAGAGCTCACTGCTGCTGCCATTCTGCGCAGCGAAGCCATTGATCTATCAAGCGATGAAGATCTTGGAGATGACGCTCTAGAGCAGCTTATCAAAAGCAAAGAAGAAGCTGAAATCTTCAACAATTTGCCTCTCTTTGATGTCGCCATCGTCCATAACTTCATCGATGAATGGTTTGCCTCACCAGACATCAGCTTCGAAGATCTGCAGCTGCCCCTTGGCCTCAGCGTCGCCTTCCAAGGCGCAATTGCTTCAGAACTGGCCATTGCTCAGCGCATTGTTGAGCTGAAGCAGAAAATTGATCATGAAAAGGCTCAGTTTAAGAAGCACATGGCCAGGCTCAGCGTGCAGGAAGTGAAGAGCTTCAAAACCATGTTGCATGAGCTCAAGGAAAATTTTCTGAAGAAGCGTACTGAAGCTCAGGGCTCGCATGAGCGGATGAAGTCTCTGGCAGAACTATGTGTGCAGGCCTACAATGAGGACGAGAAGCGCAAGGCACTTGGGCGTCCTGGCATCGACCCCAAGATGGCCGCGAAGAAGAAGAAGAAGCCTGCTGTGGATGAACCAGAGGCACCAAGACAAGAAGCTATTCCGATTGTCTTCCCAACCGCCACGACTGGCTCGAAGCCAAAGAGCCGGTCAACCGCTTCAGAGCTTAAGAAGACACGAAATGCAGAGGCTGAAGCTAGGAAGAGGAAACACTCTGAAGCCTCTCCTTCTGACCCCACCAAGAAGAAGAGCAAGATCAAGAAAGCTCGGGCTGCTCCCACAGAGCCCTTGATGGTTGAACCCCTCTCTGTCATTCAGGTCAATGCAGAACGTCAGCTGACAGTTCATGAGCCTGCTCCCACAGAGGCTCCTGAAGCTGAAGACATTCCAGCAGCCAACCCCATCGCTGCTGAAGACATTGGTCACCAGGACAATGTACAAGATGGTGCAGCCCTTCCTCAGCTTGAAACAAGTGAACTCATCAGCATTGGTCGTCCTCTGACGCCAATGGCACAAGATGAGTCATGGGCGGATCACCCTCAGGAAGAAGAAGACTTTGAGGCCCAGCCCACTCCAACCCCACAAGCGTCGTCTGCGTTCCGTAGGCTTCGCAAAGGTCCAAGGCCTCAAGTCCATACTGAAGAAATTCCGACTGCATCAGCCGAAGACAATGAAGAAGCACCACCAGAACCCACTCCCCCGCTCCATCAAGATGCAGTTCTCCAGGAGAACGTGCCTGAGGTTGTCCCTCCAACTACACAAGCGGAGGAAGAAAATGTTGAGGCTGCCACCACAAACACTGAAGCCAATGTGGAGCCCGCCCCACCAAATGCTTCAGCAGACAGCGAAGCTACTGAGCCAGACACTTCTGTTCCTGAGTCTGCTGCAGGTCCTCAATTTGATTATCATGTTGAGCACATGCCTCATGTTCAGAAGCCAGTCCCAAGGCTGCCAAGGTTCCCAGGTCCTGCATCAGCACCTGGCTCCTTTGATATTAATAGCTTCAAGGCAGACAATACATTTTTCAACAGCTCCAAGAACCCCTATTCAAGGGAAAGGATTGTATCAGATAGGTTCTGGAGCTATCCTCAGCGCAGCTACTACTCAAGCATCCTATACAACCAAGGTCGCATCTTCCCGCACAAGCGCCTTGAGGTTGAAGCCATTGCTGGTCTGCCCTATCTTGAGGAAGCTTTGGGTTGCTTTAGGCAAGTGGGTCTGCTGCTGTTTATAACTGATGAAGAGCACTAGAATGAAGAGCTTCTGCTTTAGTTCTATGCCACCCTCCATATCAAAGGATACAACAGAGATCCGAAGACTTGGGTCCTGGAGTGGATGACCGGCAATGTCCATCATGAAGCCAATGCATTTGATATCATTGAGCTCACCGGCCTGCCCACTCCTGGCGAATTCTTCGAGGAAGGCTGTCAACTACATGTTGAAGCTATTGAGAGCATATTTCAGAGGCCCGAACCCAATATGAGTCAGATGCTCTCAATGATGAAGCCATTGCCCCATGATGCACCATATCCAACTGAGTTCTTCGTTGAAGACCTTGAGTTCCTGCCCAGGACCATATATCACATCATCCAGCGGACTCTCTGGCCCACTAAGGGGCACTCTCCAAATGCAAAGATTGAGGGTGCAATGAAGACTATGATATTCTGCATCCTTCATGGCAAATGCTTCAATGCACAGGATTTCTTCATACGCCAACTTGCAGCGTCAGGCTCAGATTTATTTGGTTTGAAATTCTATGCTCCTTGGGTGATGAAGCTGATCAAACTGCACTCTGCGATCTCGTATCAGCCCTCAGCCCGAAACCATCAGATTTTCTTGCCAGATGTGGATACCTCAAATGAAGCTATATATCCTGAGCCTGCCGAGCAACTGTTGAGTCTTCGGAATGCAGAACACCAGAGCTTCACTCAGAATGATGAAGGTGTTGAAGCCATCTCCAGGGTGTATCCTTTGGCTGGCACTACACGTGCGCCACACCCTGCTTCAACTGAAGCCACAGATAGTGCAACTGCTTCAAGACCCAAGAAGCGCACTCGTGTTCTCACTGACCAAGAGCTTCTTGCGGCCCTTCACCAAAAGCAAGATAGGCATCACGACTGGCTAAAGCGTCAGATGAAAAGCCTCTTGGTGGATGTCAATCGTCTTCGAAACCTTGCCACCAAGAATGCTTTCGTTACACATGAAACCTGCCGTCGTACATGGAAAGGGCTCTCAATGATCTGTACTGAAGCTGGACTTGAAGAGGATGGCTTCACAGAGTGCTTCAAGTTTGATACCACACCTCCCAGAAGGGTTGTGATGCGCAACACACCATCACTTGAAGACTCTGAGTTTTCTTCATCTGCTGCAACAGTCACCGCAAGAATTATTGATGAAGACGACGATGCTACATCACCGCCACCTGCTTCAGCACCTCCAAGCTCTTCTGCACCGCCAAACACCTCCAAAGACCCTGCTGCTGGGAACGAGTAGACACTCTATGTCTTCAAACCTTTTTGATCCTTCCTGACAAAAGGGGGAGAAGCATATGAGTTTATAGTCTTCAAGCAGGTCCATATGGGCGGGTGCCTTAAGTTTTGCTATATTTTGCTTCGTGCTTACAACTCTCGTTTTTGCTTCATTTGGTTGTTTGAGTTGTAACACTAAGACTTGATGGTCGTCTGCTACTTGTTTGCCACCCGGTTATGCGAAGATAAATTCTGCATGTGCGACGATAAATTCCGCACTGATCTCATTCTGCAGACGTCCATTTTCCATTATGCATGTCATTATCTTCATATACTTTCACATGCATAGTGGATCGTCATCATAAGCTGAAGTGGATCTCCTAAAGTACAACCTGCCATGTGCAATTTCATTCCAAAAGCAAATTAACTTATATGCACATCTTCAGGGGGAGCCCTTGCAACTTATGAAGACAATTCCTCGTCCTTTACGATTTCACAGACTATATTCCCCGTTCAAAACTTCAACTAGTTTGTCATCAATCACCAAAAAGGGGGAGATTGTAAGTGCATCTAGTGCCACCCCTAGTTGGTTTTGGAGTATTGACGACGAACCTAGTTGAGGGACTAATGTGTTCGTGAGAATTGCAGGATAACACAGGTAGAAGTCCCTCATTGATTCGGTTTTACTACCAGAGATGACCCCCAAAAATGTATGAAGACATTGAAGTCAAAGGTGGTATATGAAGATATTCACTTTGAAGACTATGACAAAAGAAGACACGTTATGAAGCCTATGGAGCTCGAAGACTTAGATCTTTCGTAGTTCTTCTTATTTTGTGTTGAGTCATAGGAATCACCGTACTGTTAAGTGGGGTCCAGGAGAACCAGTCAAAATGACTGTAGTGATGCTCAAAACCAAAAACCTATGTCTTCGAGTGAAGACAATGAGAGCGAATCTTGTCCAGAGCCGGACAAGTCAGCTTTGCTTGTAGCCCAAGTAAAGTTGCCTTGTGAGTTTGAAATCTAACCATTGAGACACGTGTCAGTTCCTTAGTGCCCCAGGGTCATTTCGGACAAATCAGGTCGGGTTGCCAAGTGGCTATAAATAGCCCACCCCCACAACCATAAACGGTTGGCTGCTCAGATTTCAGTGCACGGCTTTTGTTGTTTGAGAGCAACCCACCTCGAAGCCTTTGAGAGAAAATTCCTAGCGAGGAGAAAAGCCCTAACCACCAAGAGCCAGAGTAAATTGGGCATCACTTGAGTCTTCTTGTCTGTGTGATCTGAAGACTTATTACACTTGAGGACTGTGAATCCTCCAGACGGTTAGGCGTCGCGTTCAGAGCATCCAAGAGACATTGTGGATTGCCAGTGAACGAAGTTTGTGAAGGTTTGGGAGTCTACCTTGAAGACTTACCAGAGTGATTGGGCGAGGACTAAGTGACCTTAGCTCAAGGAGAATACGGTGAGGACTTGGTGTTCTGAACTGTGTGTTCAGGACTGGGTGTCCGGGACTGTGTGTCCTAAGGTTTAAATACCTAGACGCTCCAAACAGACGTACAGTTGTCACAGCAACTGGAACTGGTCCAACATATCATTGTCTTCAACGAGTCACTGGTTTCATCTTCACTACCTTTTCTTACTGTTACTCATTGTGAAGCCATTGCATGCTTGCTTTATCTTTTGTCTTCACAACGTGAATGTATGATCCGTTTGGCTTCATAACTTCTTCCTACCTGATCCTTATTACACTACAGCTGGTTGTAATTGTGCTTTCACTCCATTGAATACTTGACCATGGCTGGCCTAGTGTAATCTAACTTCCGCTGCATAGTAATAGGCTTAATCTTCGCTGTTTGTCTTCATAACTCCCACGTTTTGAAGACTTTCATAAAAATCGCCTATTCACCCCCCCTCTAGTCGATATAACGCACTTTCACCAGTGCCCAAAGGGCCAGTACTATCACGGCGAACCCCAACTTCACCAGTTAGTACGCCTATTCCTGTGGAGGTACCACAACCAGCTAGTCGTAGTTTAGCATCTATCGCATTTGATGTTGTTAAATTGTATGTGCGTATCTTCCCATC
Source organism: Triticum aestivum (assembly GCF_018294505.1). Taxonomy (NCBI): domain Eukaryota; kingdom Viridiplantae; phylum Streptophyta; class Magnoliopsida; order Poales; family Poaceae; genus Triticum; species Triticum aestivum. Next base: position 274,665,524 of record NC_057794.1, read on the forward strand.
TTGGAAATATTATACTGAAGATGAAGCAAAATGCCAGTTGCAGGTGTTTGTCCAGGAGTTATGTGTAAGTAATGTTATTCATGGCAATTACTTTGCTTCATCCCATACATCCTACCTCCATGATGGTTATAATACAACAAATTTTCCTATTTTTCTCTGTAGAGAAGGACCGATTTGGAAACTCAGGATGAGGTAACCTGTGCTAATACCTCTGCTATCTTCAAGAATGCTTGGTGGCAGTATCGGAATTACCTGAAGAAAACGTACTTCACCGGCAAACAAACTCATCAAATTCCCTTACGTTCTCCTAAGACACATTTACTAGACAATCACTGGGAACGCCTTGTTCTGTACTGGTCCCGAACCAAGAATGTGGTAAGGTCTATGAGCTCATTTTCTATTTTTAAGCATTATATTCTTGCGTCTTACTGTACTTTGTTCATGTAGAACAAGTGCCTAAACCTGAAGAACAACTGTTCTAATTTAAGATTCCATTGCTATCATAGTTCAAAGAAGCGCTAGGCGTTAATTGTGCATTTTGCCACCGCCTTGCGCTTTACTGACCAAAGCGCATGCTTATGCGCAGTTATGCATAGATTATGCATAGTTATGCGCAATGCGTTTTGCCAACGCCTAGAGCCTAGGCGCGCTTAAGCACTCGCTTAGGCGCGCCTTTTTTAACTATGATTGCTTTGCTCTTGTATCACTGTATTTACTCATACAAACTTATTTTTAAATTGAAGGATCCAATCGAAACTCCAATGGCACAGCAGGTATGTTCACGCGTGTTTCTTTAACAGGTTTGCTCTTATCAATAGCTATGTTGATTTCAATTTCAATTGTGTATACAGTTGACTTTCATATCATGCACATTACAAGCATCACAACAGAGCCAATAGTGTTGTTGTACATGTAGACCCGCTGTACCCATCTGAAATCTTTGTTGTGCCATGTTGTTTCCCACGCTTTGTATTCTTTCGCTGCTGCTTTGTCTTGAACTGATATGATTTGAACCGTGTCTCTACTTTGATTTGGCAAGACAATGCAGTGACCATAGGACATAGATATATGTTTGTTTGATGCTTTTATTATGTACTAGTACTTGTCAATAGAAGACTTGGTAGTTTAATCCTGTCCACCTTACTAATGAACCGGTTCACCAAAATGAGTTTCATATACTAGTAGATGCTAAACTTGTTATGTGTCTGCTTGTTTCTTCTTTTAGAATGCTGACAGAATATTGGGGAAGAGTGCCTTATTAAGCAATGGTAAAGGAAGTAATGCAGATAAGGTTCAGGATAGTGACACATCCTTGTTGGTCTCCAACAAAGCTGATAAAACAGCTAAGGAAGACTATCTTGAAGACAGCGAGACAACCCCAAAGTCCTGTCTTGGTTTAGTGTTCGAGTTACTGGCCACTACCGCTTGCACAAGCTATTCAAACTCACTGTCTGAATCGGTTCGGTTTCTTGAGTCTCAACTATAAGCTAAAAGACATCGATCAGCTGTGCTGCGACAAGAAGCGGAAGGACTGCGGATGTCCCTGGAGCATTCAGATGCATACTTTCTGGTGCAACAGCAAGCGTTGGAGGATTTTAGCACCAAACAGGAAAAAGCTAATCAGCTTGCTAAGCTTATTTCCAGCATGGTGGATACCCAGGATAACATTTCTTGAGCTCTTCTGAAGTTGTTTCAGTTATGCTCTTGTTTTGCTGCCGCGTTTATTTGCACTGGTGGCCAATTTTGAAGGCCAGTGTATGTAATGTGCTGCTTTGTTCCCTATATTTGCACTGGTGGCAAACTTTGATGCCCAGTGGATGTAATATGTGTAATAGTGGTAATAGGCTAGCGTTAATTGCTTGCTTATTTATTTCCTTATTGTCTTGTTTAGTTGTTTGCTTCTTTTTCTGTTTTTTTCTAGTGGCCACAATAGCCTATTTTTGGTAACTAGGCCAAAATAATCATGGCAACACACGGACTATTGTAACCATGGGCCTCCTGCAGGCCGTATGGTCCATTGGCCTTCTATACGGGCCTTAGGGTCCATGGGCCTTCTACGGCCGTAGGGTCCATGGGCCTTCTACAAGCCATACGATCCATGGGCCTTCTACGGGTCGTACTATCCATGGGCCTCATACGGGCCGTAGGATCTGTGGGCCTTCTACGGGGCATATCATCATTTTGCCAATCATGGGCCATACTATTCGTGGACCATAACGGGCCATTAATAGGCCGTATTTGATAAGTCTATGAAAATAGCCCAACGGGTTTTTTACATGAAAACGGCCCAACGTATTAACGGTCTGCAAATGGGCCGACTGTAACGACGGGCTGAATTTGGCCCACAAGCAGAAAATGACAGTAACGGGCTGTATGTAACTGAATGTTGCAAATGAGCCCAAGAATCAATGGGCCCTGAGAAGGCCAAAAGATAACTTGGGCTGGAAACGGCCCAATGGAATAACGGGCCGTTAATGGGTATAAAGTTATACACTGTTCATTACGGGCCAGTTTCACCACGGGTCGTTAATGGGCCAAGAGTTACAAAGGTCCTCATATGGGCCGAAAGAAGTCATGGGCCACACATGGGCCGGAAGTTAAACGGGCTGAATCATATTGGACGGCCCAGATGACGCTACTAGGCCTAATTTGGATAGGGCGTAACGGGCCCTGGGTTAGCGGGCTGTAAATGGGCTATAAGCGAACAGGCCGTTAACATGCCTTCTGTGGGCCGGCCCGCCACCTTTTGACCAAGTCAAACGGGCCGGCCTTTTCAAAGGAATGGGCCTTTGTTGGGCCATGCCACGTGTCGCCGTATCATAGGCGCCTTTGGTCCAATGAGCGGATGACATCTGTCCCAGCGGTGAGCCAACACGTGTTTCCTCCAGCGAATGATGATTTTACATGTGGAAAATCCCCATTGGTCGGGGCTGTCAATGGGTTATCGGATCCAAAACCCGACCCGATAGCTTAACGGCGTTGCGTTACGGTGGATGCCACGTGTCGGTCACCCTTGACGAAAGCACTTCTGTGACGCGCGATTTATCGTCATGGAAGTGGACACTTCCGTGATGATAATTTTGGCAATGTCATGGAACACTTCTACGACAGCACAGGTATGACTATCTTGATTCTGTCATAAATTTGTCATGGATGTACATGCATGACAGAAAACGCGACCTACTGCGACAAACACATATCATCACGGAAGTGTATTTTTTGTAGTGCCCTTTTCTTCCGGAGTCTGAGCCTCTATGCGAGCATCAATTTCATTCGTGCGGCGCCTCTTCAGTCTTTCCTCAATTGTGCTGGTGAATTCTCATCAACTTCATCATGGTGCGTCTCGTTTTCTTTTCTGGTGGATTCAATTCCAATTTTCGGGTTAATCACATTCTTTTCCTTGACTGAAGTGTTTCCCCTTGCTCGTTCGGCTCTCACTAGCTTATCCTTCCGGAGTGCTCAAGACATCTCACAAGATTCGTGTTTGTGTTCAAATTAATTCGAGGTTGTCACCTCATTCGAGTCTTTCAATCGTTCCGGTGCATCATTTCTCATTCAAACAATCCTTTCCAGTGGTGTTTTCTTTTCCGTGGGCCCTAACCCACAGGTCTTTTCCCAGGATCTTACCTGACTCTTGTAATTTTTCGAGTTACTCCCAATTCTTTTGAAGTTTGACATAAGAATGAATTTCATGAGTCAGATGCTTTTCCAAGATCGATTTCAAATTATTTTCATTGTTGGCTCAACCTCTTTGCTTTTCATTCTCCCAGAGTTTCTCAACAATTTTGGTGATGTTTCTCATCATTCTCAATAGTTGAAGACCGAAGAATAATTTTCCTCTAAATCTTGTCCATTCTCTCAAAGATTCGTGGTGCTGGCTTGTTGCTATCCTCTTATTTGGTCCCGGTCGCCAAGAATTCTATTCTTACCCATCCATAGCATGTCAGGAGTTGTTTTCCATTTCATTTCACCGAAGGCCATCTTTTTTAGAGATTTCTTCGTTCTAAGTTTTCAGCTTCATTCTCCAATTATTTGGAATTGATGCCTCTTCATTCGTCTCCATATTCTTTCGATGCTTCGATCAACTAGCCTTTAGTCAGCTCATGATCTCTTCGTTCCATTGAACCTAAATCCCCTCAAGTATATTTGTTCTTCTAATTCTTCCCAGTGAGGAATTCTCTTTCTTCTTTCATTTTCAAATTCTCACGGTGGTTCGTTCAAGATTCCTTTTCCTTTGTTATCATATCAATTCATTCGTTGTTTCCAGTCCTACCGGTGGTTAATGAAGACCTTCCCAAATTTTGCGCTATATCTCCCCTTAATCTTTTCCAACGCAAATAAGTAGTATGCAAATCCATTGCTTCTCATCAATTTAATTGGGGGAGGATAAGCATAACATAATTCTTATTCTTCTTTCATGAAGTTGATTAATCCCTTCTTTTCGGAGTTTGTTCATCATATCACATTCTCAGTTCAAAGTGTTTTCATCTTTTCTTTTCCGAAGTTCAAAGTTTCCTCGTCCATCTCGTCATAAACTCCATCTAAATCACTAAAAGGCTTTAATCTTATTCTTTTCATCCTTCAATTCTATCCCATCATCCTTCTGTCACCAGAGTTCTTTATGGTGGTTCATCAAGATTTAATTCATTCTTCAAGTGTTCATCAAAATTCTTCTGGAGAAGCTCAAGTATCTTTTATTCTTGCGTCTCGAGGTGCAAAAAAATCTCCATATTCTTTTAAAGTGGAGTTTTGCATTTCTTCATTCTCAGCTATTCAATCATTTGGTAATGGCATAAATTCACCTCAAGTTTTGAGATGTTTACATATGCCCACGCAAATCCTTTCTTTTGTTGTTGATTTTCTCAACAACTCTGTTCAATCCTTCCTTCTAAGGAGGCTTTTCAAACTCAATTGTGGTAGAAGATGGCATTTTCTTCTCTGTTCTTTTCTTTCCACTATTTCAATTCTTCCGGAGGCATTTTGTTCTTCCTCTCGTCAAGTATCATTCCATCTTGTCAAGTTCATGTTCCACTCCATTCCATGTTCAACCGGGATGCTATCACAATTCTTTCGTTCTTATTCCTTTTCTATCTTCTTCTAACCGGAGTAGTTTCAGAGTCAATCTTGTTCCTTGAGCTTTTGATTCTCGTCATATCGTTGCTCCTCTTTCTACCCGAGTGCTCTCGACCTTGTTCATCTCTTGCGCTCTTGTTTTAGCTCATCCTCTTCCTTTCCGTCTCATTCCTAAGATCTCGGGATGAGATCTTCTGGTAGTGGAGGAGAGTTGTAATGCCCCGAGTCCGATGCGCCAGGTGTCTTCCAGTTATTCGCCGTCGTTGCCATGTCATTCACTTGCGTGTTGCACTTTTCCATGTCATCATGTGCATTTCATCTGCATGTTTTTCAAAATTTGCATCCGGTCTTTTTCTCCATTGTCCTTTTCGGTATCCGACACTCACATGCACCCGCAACACCTTCCAGATCTTGTTTCATGAGCGGGAGAAAAACGTTCTCGGAATGGGGTAGACCGCCTGTCAAATTTCGTTCTATTTGGAGGTCGTTTGATGCCCCAACGGTTAACCGCGTTAACTGCTGGACCCCTTTCTCTTTGCAGCCCAGCACCCCTCCACAACAGCCCACTAGCCCATTAAACCCCCCTCCATGCTCTTCGCCATCGGATCACGATCGCGTGGGCGACAACCGCTTTGAAAAATACCACTCCAAGCTCCCTGTACCTATAAAAATACCACCCCCGTCCAAATCTGAGGAAGAAAGCACCCTAACCCAAATCTGCCTCGATTTCCGCACCCCAGCAGTGCCAGCCGCCACCTCCCACGGCACGGGCCCGCGGAGCCCATCGCCGGCCTGCCCGAGCCCGTCTAAGCCCGAGCACGCCGCTGCCCGCACCCACCTCGCCGGCCACCACCGCGCCCTTGCCTCCGTCGCGCCGCCGCCTCAGGTCACCTCTGCCGTAGTCGCGCTGTCACCGCCGCCAAAGAAGCTCCGCCGCCCGTCGGATCCCGACCCCAGCGCCGCCCCGCGACCTCCGACCGTTGCCGACGCCCGGATCTGCCCCCGGCTCACCTCGACCACCACTAGCCTTGCCGCCGCCGCGGCATCGCCGCCCCTGCCTCCCCTCATGCGGGCACGGGGAAGACAACGGAGCCCCGCCTCCCTGGGCCGGCCTCGCCCTGGTGGCCCAGTCCACCTCCTCGACGGCCTGCCCGACCTCCTCCTTGACTGGGCCAGGCCTAGTGGTGAGCCGCCCACTATTCCTCTGATCGTGCGTTGTTTAGTTATTCTGCGCTCATCCTGTTTTTTGTTCGAAAACGGCCAAGTCCCTGATTGTTGCTATCATTTATGCATCTTGTCATGGCTATAACTTTGTGCATGTTGGTCCGTTTGGAGTGTATGATATGTCAAAATGTTCAGCTCAGAGTGCTCTTCATGTTGGCTGCTATTGCATTCATGATAAGTTGCATCTTCGTGTATTAATCTTTGTTGCAAAAGAGTTGTGCTGTTGGCTGCTGGAAATTGTCATAACTTGTTGATTTGTCGTTTTCATAGCATTTTGTGTGATTATCTTTTTAGCATCATGTCAACATGTTTTAGGAGCATATTCATGCCATCTTTACAGTGGTGCAATCCATGCATTTTTTATGTGCCCTGTGGTGACTAGCACAAGCATGCAAAGTAGGGTACTTGATGTTGCTGATTTCTGCTAAGTCTGAATCTGCTACATTATGTTGCCATGTTAACTTAATGCTACAAGTGAATCCATGCATAATTTGTAGATTCTCAGTAAGGATGTTTTGTAGATCTTGTTAGGCTCTATCCATCCATACCCTTGGTTGCAATTTATGGCCTGCTGTAGCTTATCATTACCATGCTCTAAATTTGCTAAATAATGCTTCTATCAGCTTATTATCAGTAAGTTTAGTTTTGCCTTGAAATGTTCCTGTAGCATATACTTTCATTGTCTCAAAGTATGCATCATGAATCTGTTTTCAACCTTACTCTGTTTTTGCTAAGTCTGAGAATCTGTTATGATTTGCAATCTTGTCTTGATGAATGCCATTAACCTAGAGGTTATATGGAGATGCTTAGTAATCATGTTTTGCCATGTTTAACCTGTACTTTAATGCCATGCTTTTGCTTGTTATGTTCTTGCACTATAGCCTCATTGTTTCATGCCTCCAACATGTCAACATGTTATTCCGGCTCACATGTATGCCCTGCTTTTCATTAAGTCATAATCTGTGTTATAAAGTGGCTTGTTGTATTGATCATGTTGGTTTAATCTTGATGCCTATGAACCTGAACCTTAATGATATTTGAAGCATGTAATCTGTACTTGAAGTGCATATCATTTTTGCGCCTATCTTGTTCTTGTAGCATGTTGTTATGATGCTTGTTAGATGCCTAGTTGCTGTTTTAGACAGCTTGTCCTTTAAACTTGTTTCATGTGTATGTGTTGAACCGTGGCTCCGTTTGGAGCATGCTCTGTATGAAACTTGCTTGGTTTTGCATGTAGTTTCATCATGCCATGTTTTATCCGTGTGTTGGAGTGTTTGTAATTGTGTTTTTCTTGCGTTTGCATCAATGCCATGTTTAACTTGTTTTGCTCATATCTTCTAGACCGTAGCTCTGAATTAAATGAACCTTAAATGTAACTTGACTAGAAAGACGCGTAGATCATCAAGGTGTACTTTAACTTGCTGTTTAACAACTTCAACATAATGTGTTATTCAGATCTGGACCAATTTCAAAATTTGCATATGGGGAGTTTCCGGAATTGTTATATGTTGTTTCCGGCCTCATTTAAACTTGCTTGAATGTGTTGTTCTTGTATGCATCCTCCCTTGCCATGAGTAGCATCATATAGCTTTGTCATGCATCATACTTGGTTGAGCATCATGCCATGTTATGTGTTGTGTGTTTACCGTGTTGTTTGCTCCTTTCCAGTTGTGCTTCTTCTTGATACTTCCTGTTTCGTTGCGATCGTGAGGATTCGTTCAACTACGCACATACATCTTCTTCATGGACTCGATCTTCTTCCTAGTGGGATTTCAGGCAAGATGACCGTCACCTTGGATCTCACTACTATTTTGGCTTTGCTAGTAGTCTCGATGCTGTCACTATGTCGCGCTACCTACCACTTGTTTATCCAGCCTCCCAATGTGCCATGAAACAGCCTCTAACCTTTTCCACCATCATAGCAAACCGTTGTTTGGCTATGTTACCACTTTTCTCAGCCCCTCTTATAGTGTTGCTAGTTGCAGGTGCAGTGTAGTTTGTTCCATGTTGGGACATGGATATCATGGGATATCACAATATCTCTTATTTAATTAATGCATATATATACTTGGTAAAGGGTGGAAGGCTCGGCCTTTTTCTTGGTGTTTTGTTCCACTCTTGCCACCCTAGTTTCCTTCATACCAGTGTTATGTTCCTTGATTTTGCGTCCCTAACACGATGAGGGTTTATGGGCCCCTCTTGATAGTTCGCTTTGAATAAAACTCTTCCAGCAAGGCCCAACATTGGTTTTATGAAATGCCCAACATAATAACTAAACCTGATAATTACTTAATTGGCATAGGGGGTCACGTCCTCGAGGATTCTTTTAACATAATACAGGGAGGCCAGTGCTGATGGTGTTGGTCCCAAACTAGAGCAGCTTGCGGCGGCGCCCCTTGGCAACTTGGGGTATTTTGGTCGTTGTAACCATAGCTCATCCGTCGTGGCCTGAGACGAGATACACGCGGCTACTATCAGGGTGTTAGCACGTCGGGAGGTCTTGCTAGACTTGTTTTACCATTGTCGAAATGTCTTGTGCATCGGGATTCTGAGTCTGGTCGGAGGGTCTCGAGATGGAGGATTGTCTCCGTAGATCGTGAGATTGTCATCAGCTAAGTTGGGACACCCCTGCAGGGTTTAAACTTTCAAGAGCCATGCCCGCGGTTATGTGGCAGATGGGAATTTGTTAATATTCGGTTGTAGAGAACTTGACATCGGACCCGAAATAAAATACATCAACCGTGTGCGTAACCGTGACCGTCTCTTTTCGAGTAAGTTCGAGAAGAGAACACGGTGGGGTTATGTTTGAACGTAAGTAGTTCAGGATCACTTCTTGATCATTACTAGTTTGCGACCGCTTGCATAGTTTCTCATCTTACTCTTGTACTCGTAAGTTAGCCACCATACAATGCTTTGACGCTTGCTGCAACCTCACCACTTATACATTTCGTACCCATTAAGCTTTACTAGTCTTGATACCGATGGTAATGGGATTGCTGAGTCCTCATGGCTCACAGATTACTACAACAAAAGTTGCAGGTACAAGTAATGCGATGATCATGACGTGAGAGCGATGTTTACTTGTTTTGCAGTTCTTCTTCTTCGTCGATCTTGGGATAGGTTCCTGGTCGGCAGCCTGGGCTAGCAGGGTGGATGTCGTTTAAGTTTCTATTTGGGTTTCATCCGTAGTCGGATGTTATTCTCATGTATGATGTTTGATATATTCATGTGGCATTTGTATGCCTTTGTATGTATCCCCAACTATTATGTAATTTTACGATGTAATGATATCCACCTTGCAAAGGCATTTCAATATGCGGCTCTATCCTTGGTGGGACCTTCGAGTTCCTCTCGGATAGGATTGCATATTGGGCGTGACATCATGTATTCACTATGTGTTAATGCTTTGTTCCGGTTCTCTATTAAAAGGAGGCCTTAATATCCCTTAGTTTCCTTATGGACACCACTGCTATGGGAGGGTAGGACAAAATATGTCATGCAAGTTCTTATTGCGAGGACGTATGACTTTATACGGAATACATGCCTACATTACATTGATGAATTGGAGCTAGTTCTGTGTTGTCGCGGGATTTCTGCAGCCACCCGTGGGACCGGGTGGCCCCTTGTTGGTTCGGCAGGGGGACGACGCGTTGCACAAAGAGCAGACCAGCGTACGGCAATGTGGCAGAGAGCACACAATCGATTTACCCAGGTTTGGGCCGCCGCGAGGTGTAAGACCCTACTCCTGCTTTAGTGGATTCATGGAAGAATGAATGTGGTGGTGTGTAGTATACTTGCCCGACAAGGTTCGCCTGCGGCGACTACATGCGTGTGGTGGCATGGGGTTGTCAACTTTTGGTCCTTCTAACCCCCCCTACGAGTGTCATGGGCCTCCTTTTATAGAATAAGGGGTCACCACCATGGAAAAGTGGTCATTATCCACTAATATGATAGCAAATAGTGCTATCATACCTAACTCTACGGGCTGACAGGGTGCATTAAATGCACTGCTTAGTGTCACATCACTAGACCCTCGGCAAGGCCTGCCGGGCTATCTCGCCAGCTCCGCACCTGTTCTCTTGACACGTCATAGGACGGGTGTCATCTGTAGGCATACCTGTAGGAAATGGCTGCCATGTGGCGAACGACTGCCACTTAATCATCTTGCGGCTTGACACCACACTGATTGACGACGCGAGTCGTTTTTGAGTGGTTGGTGGGGCGGCTCTGCCCCTACGAGCCCCGGCAGGCTCTGCCGGGGAGCCTCGGTTGCTTGCTTCTGGTGGTGGCCTCGCCCCTTGCCGGGCTCGCCTGCCCGGCAAGGGAGGCCCTTCTCTTGGCGATATATTGCTCCTTAGGCTCAACCTTGGTCCATCTGAATTGTATGTTGGCTCTTCAAATCTCTTGGTTGTCCAATCTCTGACTTAAGCTAGCGCTTCAATCTTGATCTTGTGCCTGTGCATAGTTGGTCAACAGACCCAGGGTTTGTTGCACCAACAGAAGCCCCGGGGCCTGCCTCGAACGAGCTACTGAGCGTCATCGGGGTAGGGCCTAATAAGTGCACAACCAAAGGTTGCTGAAGAGGTTTGCCCCTTAAGTTCTCCGTTGCTGCTTCATCAGCCTTGATTCCGGGCCAGTTTCCGGTTTTCCCGCGTTCGGCATAAAGCCAATAGTGGTGGGGTTGCTCCAGTAACGGCCCGTGAATGACTTTAAAGCACGGGGTAGAGACTGCCAATTTACTCTTCCCACGGCGCGGCCTTATCCTTAGCCACGTATGTAGCATGCATCACGCGGGGTAGGTAACGGAGGTGCGTGTCACGGGAGAGTACCTTGGGAAGGGCCCGCCCGTCTTGAATTGGCAGAGGAGGGCGGTGATTACCCATGGATGGAGCCGCCGCCCCTCCTCACCCGACCTATAAAAGGGGAGGAGCGGAGGAGGGCAGAGTCATCCATTTTCGTGGTCCTCCTCTCCTCACCTTCCATTTCTGCTGGTTTTGCTTGAGAAGGAAGCCTGGGGCCAGCCCCGGGGCTCTAGCCCGGGACATACGTCGCCTCACGCTGGTGCTGACGCTTGGGGAGCGATCCTGGTCTTTGGTGTGGTGAATCTTTTGGCATCTTCGAGGCTCGTTTGGGAGGAGGGGCTGGAGATCATTGGGAATCCCAGCATCGCCCCTCCTGGAGGTCTTGGGGCTGATGTCAACGAGAGGCACGCCTTCCCGCCCGCCAAGGTGGGGCGCGGTACGCCTCATGCCCCCTGGCCATCCTGGCCGCTTGCTGTTTCTCTGCTGGGGGCACCGGACTGGGGCGTCGGCCTCCTCCCAGAGTGGTGTTGATGGAGATGAAGCTTGGGGAGAAGGAGAAGACGGGAGGCAGTCCGACCAGTAGGGGCGCGACCGCATCGATGCGTTCATGTCGTACTGGGGACCCGCTGCCCGTCGGCCTGGCTCTTCCCCCCTTTTCTCGGCGTCATCACCACCGTTTCTTTCGGCTGCCAGGAAAAGGCCCGTTCCCGTGGTGCTCCCACTTCCTTTTGGTGTCTTCTGACTGGGCGCCGACGACTTCTTCTACCGGCATCTTCTTCTGTCAGTGCCTATGCTGGAGCCTCCCTCCCGGATCTGGGGGTGGTGACCAGGGAGCCGTCGTGGTGCCCCACACGTCTTCCTCCTTTGCAGCCTCACCACTCCTGACCTTGTCAGGCTGGGGTTGCCAGCTCGTGACAAGGATCGGGGCGGCGTGGCGCCTGTCCTCTTCTCTTCCCACCGCAATACCTGGGATAAGAGGGATAGGGAGAGGAGTTTATGGAGCACTTATCTTTTTTTTCAATCTTAATCTGTAGGCAATTGAAATTTTTTAATTCAAATAATGTAATCTCTCAAGTCCATCTTTGTGTTCTGTAATGCTTGTACTTGTATCTGCATGTCAATGAAAGAGATAAACAATTGCCGAGAACTCGTGCATGTATACGTCCATGCAGAGGTGGAGTGCCTCTTTATTATAGTTAAATGAGTTTTCTCGGCAGGGTATCCTGCCGGCACCCTTTTCATCTGCCGGAGAACCATGTTTGCTGGGGAACAAACTGAGGCGCCAGCCCCCCGCTCACTCCCTTTTCATCAAGGGCAACTGCGACCATCCAAGCCGAAGTAATGTTCGAGCCGAGGATGGGAGCACCCTAGTTTCAAGGAACAGCGAGGTTTCTCTATGCACAAGTTATAGCTAACAAAACACTAATGAACAAGAGGTAAACTTATCTATTTGGCTTGCCAGGGACCACGGTGCCGTGCAATCTTCTTGTCCCTTATCGGAGTCAAGTTCAAGGCATGAACCTGCAACTCCATGTAGATGAGAATGAATGCGGGATGTAGTCCTATCTAGATGCATATGCAAATGCTCATGAAATGCTTATGTAGTGATCTGGATGTGCTTGTGTATGCATGCGATCACGATCAGGGGCCCCCCACGACACTTCTTTATTTTATCTTGCACGTGGTCATCGCCCTAGCTTTGTACAAGGGGTTACATGCAACTGAGGCAAGGCCTGTACAAAAGGACCGCCCGGCAGCCTCGCGCCTTATGGGTAGTACTTATAGAGATGCTCAATATTCCATGAGTTCTGCAACTGTGTGCCATCTCTGGTCTCCATACGGACTATGCCAGATCTGGTGACTGATACCACTAGGTAAGGGCCTTCCCACTTCGGTGATAACTTGTTTGTAACCTTGGCGGACTGAACGCGCTTGAGGAGAAGGTCACCTTCCTCAAAACACCAGGCATGAACCATGCGGCTATGATTGCAACGCAGGGTTTGCTGGTAGCGTGCAGCACGCGTAGCAGCCCGGAGACGGTTCTCCTCAAGTAGCACAGCATCGTTGAGGGAGTCCTGGATTAGGGGGTCTCCGGACAGCCGGACTATATCCTTTGGCCGGACTGTTAGACTATGAAGATACAAGATTGAAGACTTTGTCTCGTGTCCGGATGGGACTCCACTTGGCATGGAAGGCAAGCTAGGCAGTATGGATATGGATATCTCCTCCTTTGTAACCGACCTTGTGAAACTCTAACCCTCTCCGGTGTCTATATAAACCGGAGGGTTTTAGTCCGTAGGACACAACAATAACATACAATCATACCGTAGGCTAGCTTCTAGGGTTTAGCCTCTCTGATCTCATAGTATATCTACTCTTGTACTAGCCATATCATCAATATTAATCAAGCAGGACGTATGGTTTTACCTCCATCAAGAGGGCCCGAACCTGGGTAAAACTTCATGTCCCATGCCTCCTGTTACCATCCGCCTTAGACGCAGAGTTCGGGACCCCCTACCCGAGATCCGCCGGTTTTGACACCGACATTGGTGCTTTCATTGAGAGTTCCTCTGTGTCGTCGCCGTTAGGCTTGATGGCTCCTTCTATCATCGTTAGCGATGCAGTCCAGGGTGAGACTTTTCTCCCCGGACAGATTTTTGTATTTGGCGGCTTTGCACTACGGGCCAATTCGCTTGGCCATATGGAGCAGATTGAAAGCTACGCCCCTGGACATCAGGTCAGGTTTGGAAGCTTAAGCTACATGGCCGATATCCGCGGAGACTTGATCTTCGACAGATTCGAGCCTCTGCCTTGTGCGTCACATGGTCATGATGAGTACGATTTAGCTCTACCATCCGACAGTGTTCAGGAGATCGCACCGGCAGCCGCTCCGACCCTCAATTCGGAGCCAGTTGCGCCGTCCATGGACGGGTGGATATACCCCGCCACGGAGGCCTTACCCCATCGGCGATCGAGCCGACATCGACCTGACTCTACATGAGAGCCGTGTTGACAAACTGCCAGATCTCTCTCCGGCCACGGACTCCGAACCGCCTGCGCCCGTTCCTAGCGAATCCAATTGGGCGCCGATCATGGAGTTTACCTCCGTGCATATTTTTTAGCACTCGCCCCTTGGCGACATACTGAACTCATTAAGGTCTCTCTCCTTGTCAGGAGAATCCTGGCCGAACTATGTCCGGCAGGATTGGGATGCGGATGGCGTCAAAATTCACCGCCCACCCACCACCCACTTAGTAGCCACTGTCGATGACCTAACCGACATGCCCGACTTCGACTCCGAAGACATCGACGGTATGGACAACGATGCAGGAGACGAACAGGAACCACTGCCCACAGGGCACTGGATGCCCACTTCATCACATGATGTATACATGGTGGACACACCAAAAGAAAACGACCACGAGGAACAGAAGGACGCAATGAAGGGTTGTCCCCTCGAGAAGCAGTCAAAGCGGCGGCGTAAGCGCCGCTCCAAATCCCGCCTCGGCAGAAACAACGATCATACAAACACAGCATTAGAGCAGGGTGAACCATCGCCGGACCACGGTAACACGGAGAATCAAATCAAACAACCCGATTCTGTCAAAGATAACAATCCAGATGACATCACACCGGACAGACACCCGGAGCAACAGAATGCCCGTCAAAGGCTCGTTGCCACCGCGAGGAGTCTAAAAAAGCAGAAGCAAAGGCTCAAGGCTGCGCAAGACACACTTAAAATCAGGTGGAGTAAAGTACTCAATACAGTAGGGAAGTACGGTGGTAATTGCCCCACCAAGAGCTACCCGAAGCGGAAGTTGCTACCTGAATTCGATGAGGAGGCCTTAGATCCCCCGCAACCAAAAATTAAAACGGCCACCTGGCCAGATAGACGACCTTGCGGCCAACATAGAACGGCAAACAACGCCACACATAAGCCAATACGCGATCCACACGAGGGCTCGCATCAAAAGGGCGGCGCAACCAGATCCATTTATGGACCACGCAAGCGCGCTCTAGCACACGATGCAACACAACAAACATCCGAACAACACGGTAAACCCAGATACAGGGGTGCCGCACACCCCCTATGTTTCATCGATGAGGTGCTAGACCATGAATTCCTAGAGGGATTCAAACCCGTAAACATAGAGGCATACGACAGAACAACAGACCCTGGGGTCTGGATTGAGGACTATATCCTCCATATCCATATGGCTCGAGGAGATGATATCCACGCCATCAAGTACTTACCCCTCAAGCTCAAAGGGCCAGCTCGGCACTGGCTTAAAAGCCTCCCCGAAAACTCCATTGGAAGCTAGGAAGAGCTCGAAGATGCTTTTCGGGCAAATTTTCAAGGGACTTATGTCCGACCTCCGGATGCAGATGATTTGAGTCATATAACTCAACAGCCCGGAGAGTCAGCCTGAAAGCTTTGGAACAGGTTTCTTACTAAAAAGAACCAAATAGTCGACTGTCCGAACGCCAAAGCCTTGGCAGCTTTTAAGCATAGCATCCGTGACGAATGGCTTTCCAAACACCCTGGCCAAGAAAAGCCGAGAACAATGGCAGCATTAACAAGCCTCATGACCCGCTTTTGCGCGGGTGAGGACAGCTGGCTAGCCAGATGCAACACCAGCGACCCAAGTACATCCGAAGTTAGAGATGAAAACGAGAAATCACGACGCAGCAAAAATAATAAGCGCCGGAATAAAGAAGACAGCCCGAAGAGCACGGCAGGAAACCCCAGATTCAGAAGCTCTCGGCCAGGTCAGCAAAAGCCGCCCCCCTAAAGGCGCCAGAGATGAACTGTCCAGCCTGAACAAAATTCTGGACCAAATATGTCAGATCCATAGCACCCCTGGTAAACCCGCTAATCATACCCACAAAGAATGTTGGGTCTTCAAGCAGTCCGACAAGCTGAACGCTGAACACAAGGGGGAGGATACACCAAGCGAAGACGAGGATGAGCCTCTCAAGCAAGACACTGGGGAACAAAAGAAATTTCCACCAGAAGTCAAAACAGTAAACATATTACACGTGATCAAGGGGAGAAATAAAGCGGCACTCCCAGAGAAATATGCCCAAGGGCCTATCACCGCGGAGTCCTGCAACTGGTCGGCTCAACCGATCACTTTCGACCATCGGGATTACTCAGCAAATATCCGGCATGCAGGATGGGCTGCCTTGGTATTAGACCCAATAATTGACGGATACCATTTCACACGAGTCCTGATGAACGGTGGCAGCAGTCTAAACCTAATATATCAAGACACAATCTGCAAAATGGGGATAGACCCAATGAAAATTTGCCACAACAATACTACCTTAAAAGGAGTAATGCCAGGCCCAAGGACTCACTGCACGGGCTCCCCGCTACTAGAAGTTATATTCGGCTTCCCTGATAACTTCCGTAGCGAAAATGTAACCTTCCACATTGCTCCGTTCCAAAGTGGCTATCAAGAACTACTTGGACGCGAAGCTTTCGCTCGCTTTAATGCAATACCGCACTACGCTTCCCTCACGCTTAAGATGCCCGGTCCACGTGGCATCATTATAGTAAATGGAAATATGGTGCGATCCCTGCGCGCCGAAGAGAATGCGGCTGCCTGGGCAGCCGCACACTAAAATGGCCTCACCAACTAAAGTATTCGATAGGTCGTCAAGACCATGGACACTGTTAGACGAGTCCGGCACAGTTGTATGTAATTCGTACAGGTTTGACGCCCACACCCCTATCACAAACACAAGGGGCTCAACATGCGCAGACAAGTGGCAAGTTTTACTCATCTTGAATTATACATGGTTTTTTCAAAAAACCTACCTTTTTGCACGACAACTTTTCACCTAAGTTCCTCTCTTTTACAGATCACCACCATGCTACACCCGTCCAGGATACGGCACAACAGAGACACAGGCGCAGACGTGCAGCCGGGACCCGTTCCAAGGATTCTTTTCAGATTAAGACCCTGCGTCAACCTTTTTTACTGTCTCTTGTTGATACACATCCTTCGGATTCTCAGTACAATTGAGATGGATGCTGGCGTCTTGGCATGTGGCCACGTCAGAATAATGCACGTACCTGAACACCAGGGGCTTCTTACAAAGGGCACTGATTAGGCCCGGTTCATACCATAAAGACCGGATACCTTAGGGAGTGTTCGGCGTCGTGAGTTTGGCCCTATATGCATCAGCTCTGAATCATGTCTTTGGTCAAATGTTGGGTTTGCCCGGCTCCTATGTTTTGGTACCTTACGTTCCGCTCTATCGGCTAAGGTAGCACTAGGAGAACTATTGCGATTGTGCCCTAGGTCATCCGGATGAGCACCTCAGTAGAGAAAGCCGAAAACTGACTGTCATGATATAGCGTGAGGCTGGTTAACCACTAGATGACCTATCGGAATGTTAGAATTCCTCCGCCTTAACGAAGGGCCGTTTCCCGGCCAGGCATGTACGCACCCCAAATTCGGGAGAGTGCGGAGCCACCAGGGGCTATATAGTAGCCCCACCGTCAAACTCCTATGGCTAAGTGAAAGTGTTAAAGCATTATAGTCCGGTTGCCTCGTTCGCTGCGCTATCACCTCCCTAATAGGACCAAGACGTTGGGTTAAGTGTGAACATGCGTCTTCTGTGAACACCTCCACATTATATGCATGGGGGCTGAAGCCGACGACTGCAATCTTTCAGGTTATACACATGTATACATAAACGGCCGCACAGGAGGCATCATATTACTTCCAGGCAAAGGTATAAACACAGCCTCAATAAATTTCATAAAAACATTGTGTTTACAATGGGAATACACGTCACTCAAACATAATATTCTTCGAGCACTGGGCCTCTATCAAACGAGCACCCTCGAGAACCTCTTCGAAATAGTGCTCGGCAGCCACTCGGCCTATGGCCGAACTCTGTGCCGCAACAGTGGTAGCATCCATCTCCACCCAATATGCTTTAAAATGGGCAAGGGCCATCCGCGAGCCTTCTATGCACGCCTACCTCTTCATCGCATTGATGCGCGGCACCGCACCAAGAAACTACTGCACTAAGCTGAAATAGCTGTTCGGCTTCGGCTTTTCCGGCCACAACTGATCCACGACAGACCTCATGGCGAGTCCGAACAACCTATTGAGTTCGGCCCATTCGGCTAGCTGATCAGTCAACGGAAGCAGACGCTCTGGAACGTTAAATTGCGACCAGAACAGCTTGTCCACTTCACGATCTGTTTGATCTCGGAAGTATTTGGCCGCATCGACAGCGCTCGTCGCCAAGTACATATATGCATCTGCCGAACTCCACAGCTGATCCAGAGGGGCATACCACGGATCTTCGAACTTCCTCCGCAGCATAAAGGGCTTCTCAGCCGCAATATCCCCAGCTTCACGCAGCTCCTCCTTCTTCGCTCTCATAGCAGAGCGGGTGTCTTTGTTCGCCATCGTGGCCTTTTCAAGGTCTGTAGCCTTCGCTCGGTGTTCTTTTTCAAGGAACTGGCAACAGTCGGCAGTGTCTTTTAACTTTACGGCCATCTTGGCCATCTTATCTTTGCTCTCGCAACACGCGGCCTTCTCGGCTTTCAACTCTTCGGTCGCCTTCAAAGCGGCCGCATTACTAATCCTTGCTTGTTCTTTGGCTCGGGCAAGTTCCGCCCGCAGGGTTTCCACAGTGGCAGCTCCATCTGTAGTCACAACATATTAAAGATATTGGCATCATGCTGCTCTTACTATGTAGCATTCACCAGAAAATACCACTTACCCTGTGCCTCGTCAATCATCTTGTTAACAAGCTCGATGTCGGATTCCACCGCATCAAGTTGCCGCTTCAGTTCGGCAAACTCATGAGTCCGGCTAGCCACCGGAGCTCCCACTACCTGCACATTAAAGCGGTATGGTTATTGCCTGGGACTACGATCCTCTATTTGCCGCCGTTCTCGGCGACAACCAGAGTCTCAGGGGCTACTATCTACACAGGGCACACCTAAAAATGTGTGGTACCATCACAAATGTACATCATTTTACGTACCTCAAAGCCCGTCAGTAGACTCATAAAGGCATCATGCAACCCACTTTCGGCGGATGAAATCCTTTCCATCACCGTACCCATTAATGTACGGTGTTCTTCTGAGATGGCCGCTCGCTCCAATAGCTCTCTCAGTACGTCCGACCGCATACCAGACGGTGCCGGACTCTTCTGTTTGCTCTCTTCGAGAGCCGGATGCTGGGGACTTCGGGTGACTATAGGATTATCTTCTGGCCTCACCGGATCCGGAGAGGCCCTCTGTGACGACACTTCAAGGTCGCCCGCTTCCTGAGCGGAGGAGTCTGGGGGAGGCGTTTCGCTCTCCATCATCTCCGGAAGAATATCCCCCGAAGACGAGCTCTGCTGAGAAGGGCTAAGATTCGAACTGCAAGATAAAATACTTTGGTTATTTTCGTCAGAGGTAAGGTAATATATCTTCACTATTAAAGTACTTTTTAATTACTTACAGCTCGTTAGGGGGCTGATCCCCGGGCGGACTTTGTGCGGCAAGCGCACCCTCCAAGGCAGGACTCTTTGGTGGAGATTTCTTCTCCCACTTGGAAACCTTGGTTTCCGGATCTTCAGAGGTAGTCCTCTTCCTTCCCCGGGGTGAGAGAATGTCAGATTCCACCCCTCGGTTATCGTCCCTCACGGAGGCGCTCGTTCCCTCGGTCGGAATAGGTAGCGGTGGAGGCCCGCTTTCGCCCTCATTATTCCCCCCTTTATCTTCCTTCGAGGGCTCTGGGCAAGGTGCTAGATCGAGCATCTTTTCCAGTACCGGATTTTCCAAACCCTCAGGAAGGGGGGCCGAACACCGAATCATCTTCGCCTTGGTTATACAGTCCTGGTCAAAGAGCGATTTCTCAGAATAACGTCATGATAAATGAAAGACGGTGTGTTCGGCTAGAGGATAACTTACTTGGTCGGCAGTGCGGTTGCTGCTCAGGCCCACGTCCTCGGTAGTATTTGGACACTCTATCTGGGGTCTGAAGAATGATCTATACATCTCCTCGTGCGTCAGGCCGAGGAAATTCTGAATAGCGCGTGGTCCTTCTGGGTTGAACTCCCACATGCGAAGAGGCCGGCGTTTGCATGGCTGGATTCGTCGAACCAGCATGACTTGCATTACCATAATCAAACTGAAATCTCCTTCAAAGAGATTTTGAATGCGGCTTTGCAGTACAGGAATGTCCTTGGCGGGACCCCAGCTCAGCCCTCTGCTAATCCATGACATCAGTTGTGGTGGAGGGCCTGAGCGGAAAGCAGGGGCAGCCGCCCACTTGGCACTTCTGGGAGCGGTGATGTAAAACCACTCCCGTTGCCATAATCCGGACACCTCTGGAATAGAACCCTTTGGCCATGGAGCTCCGGTGATCCTACTTATTAATGCGCCTCCGCATGCTACATGCTGCCCCTCGACCATCTTCGGCTTCACGTCAAACGTCTTGAGCCATAGGCCAAAGTGAGGGGTAATGCGGAGGAAAGCCTCACATACAAAAAAAATGATGAGACGTGGAGAAAGGATTCCGGGGCTAGAACGTGAAATCTAGCCCGTAATAAAACATCAGCCCCCTAACGAAGGGATCCAGAGTGAGGCCTAGACCTCGGAGGAAGTGGGAGATGAACATGACGTCTTCGTTGGGTTCAGGAGTAGGGACGACCTACCCTCGGGCAGGCAGCCGATGTGAAACCTCGGCGGTCAGGTATCTGGCCTCCCTCAACTTCTTGATATCTTCTTCTGTAATAGAGGAGGGCATCCACCGGCCTTGAAGGCTAGATCTAGACATGATTGAAGGTCCGGAGCACCTGACCTAGGCTTTGGGTGTTAGAACTCGAAGTGGGGGAAGGATTCGATTGAGCACGGGAGGGAAAGAGTAAAAGCCTTGTCCCTTTATGAAGAGGGTGAATATCAAGCGTCCTCTCCGTAGCCGTTTGGGACTTGCCTATAATCTAGGAGTCCTAGATACGGTTGGGTTACCCACGACCGTATTGATGAGAATCCCGTAATTAGGGGAACACGATCTCTGCTTTGACAAGACGTGTCAAAAAACTGCCTCGCGTTAGGTCTGGGGCTAGTTAAAGAAACGGTTCGAATAATCACCGGGCCATGACATAATGTCGTGTTGCCAAGACGTGTCAGCAGATTAGATTTGTGGAAGTATTATTCTCTCTACGGTGGTATGTGGAACTTATTTTGTAGGGTCGGACACTATCCTTGTATTCAAATTCTTCCATGATGTATTCGGAGGAGGAACCCGCCTTGCAATGCCGAAGACAATACTGTGCGCCGGACTCATCGTCATTGAAGCCTGGTTCAGGGGCTACTGAGGGAGTCCTGGATTAGGGGGTCTCCGGACAGCCGGACTATATCCTTTGGCCGGAATATTAGACTATGAAGATACAAGATTGAAGACTTCGTCTCGTGTCCGGATGGGACCCTACTTGGCATGGAAGGCAAGCTAGGCAGTACGGATATGGATATCTCCTCCTTTGTAACCGACCTTGTGTAACCCTAACCCTCTCCGGTGTCTATATAAACCGGAGGGTTTTAGTCCGTAGGACACAACAATAACATACAATCATACCATATGCTAGCTTCTAGGGTTTAGCCTCTCTGATCTCGTGGTAGATCTACTCTTGTACTACCCATATCATCAATATTAATCAAGCAGGACGTAGGGTTTTACCTCCATCAAGAGGGCCCGAACCTGGGTAAAACTTCGTGTCCCCTGCCTCCTGTTACCATCCTCCTTAGACGCACAGTTTGGGACCCCCTACTCAAGATCTGCCGGTTTTGACACCGACAATCGTCATGCCGGTGTTGATCTTGTGCTACTTCGTCGTAGGCAAGCACTCGAGGGGACCCGTAAATGAGTTCCGTGGGTATAACTACTTCTGACCCATAGACCAGGGAGAAGGGAGTCTGCCCGGTAGCTCGGTTAGGTGTCGTTCTAAGGGACCAGAGAACTACCAGCAGCTCCTCGATCCACCGCTTGTCGTACTTCTCCAGCGTATCGAAAGTTCTTGTCTTGAGTCCACGGAGCACTTCAGCGTTTGCCCTCTCAGATTGTCCATTGCTCCGGGGGTGTGCCACACAAGCGAATGAGATTTTGCATCTGAGGGTGTGAACATATTGCATGAAGGCCTGGCTCGTGAACTGGGTGTCGTTGTCTATGATGAGCCTTGCCAGAACTCTGAAACAACACACCAATTCTTTCAAGAACTTGATAGCTGACTGAGCAGTCACCTTTCTCATGGCAGTCACTTCCGGCCACTTTGTAAACTTGTCGATGACAACGAACAAGAGTTCAAATTCCCAAGCCCCCAGACCGAAAATGGCCATGATAGAGGGATTGTCTGAAGAGCTTGGGCAGGCAGGTGTATTCTCTTGGAATGGAACTGACAGGCTTCACATTTTGTGACGAGGTCAACGGCATCTTGGAGGGCTGTGGGCCAATAGAATCCTTGTCGGAATGCTTTCCCAACTAATGCCCTTTATCCAGTGTGTGAGCTGCACATTCCTCTGCGAATCTAAGCTAGCAGTTCATTTCCATCCTCCCAGCAAACACACTTCAATTTCACACCGTTGGGCCTCCTTCTGTACAGAGTGTCATCGACAAACTGATACATACTGGCCCTCCGGGCTACTCTTTCAGCTTCATCATGATTGCCAGGGAGTTCTCTGGTTTGGAGGAAGTGGACAACGTGCCTTGCCCAAGTTGGAGCCTGAGGCTTGGCAATGAGGACTAGCGGCACCTCCTTGGCTGCAGGAGCACCAGCCTCGTTCACGGGGTCCATAGGCCCGACTGAAGGGGGTGGTCCGGCAGGCTGTGAGGAGTTGTTTCCGTTAGGGTCTCTGCCGGGAGCGGGGCTCTGCCGGGAGAGGCTTACCGTAGTCCATTTTTCTCCTTTTCTAGGCCATTGTGGCTGGTGATAGAGAGGGTTGAGAGAGATGGAGAACAAAAGTTCATGGTTCCACAGGAAGCTTCTGCGCAGCACACTTTGACACGTGATCACCTATGTTGTTTTCCGCATGGGGTACGTGCTCTGTTTGCAACCCGTCAAAGTGCTCCTCCAATATCCTTACTTCCCCAACGTATGCTTCCATAAATGGGCTTTGGTAATCCTTGTTGACTTGTCTCACCACGAGCTATGAATCTCCTCGAATGATCAGCTTCTTAATTCCCAATTCTGCTGCAATCCTGAGCCCGGCAAGGAGCCCTTCATACTCTGTTGTATTGTTGGTGGCTTCTTCCCGGGCAAAGTGCATCCAGTCGACGTACTTCAAGTGCTCCCTAGAGGGGTCAACAAGAAGCACGCCAGGCCCTGCACCTTGTAGGGAAAAAGCACCATCAAAATACATAATCCATTTTTGGGGTGATTCCTTGCTGGGGAGAGCTATCTCTGTCCTTTCCTCATCAGGGGTTGGCGTCCATTCTGCAATAAACTTTGCCAATGCCCTGCTCTGAATAGTTGAAGTGCTCTCAAACTTCAAACCAAAGCTGGATAACTCCAAAGCCCATTCCACTATTCTTCCTATTGCCTTAGGGTTTCGGAGTATCCTTTGCAACGGGAAATGAGTGACAACCATGATCTCATGGGCTTGGAAGTAGTGGCGCAATTTCCTTGAAGCCATAATGAGACCAAAGTTCAACTTTTGCATGCCAGAGTACCTCGATCTAGCCCCCTGTAATAAGGAGCTGATGAAGTACACTATGCGCTGCACCACTTTCTTCCTTGCCGCGTCCTTGGGGTTGCTTTCGTTGCCGTGCTCACCGTTGTCCTGATCCTTTTCTAACTCTGCCTGATCTGGCCGCTTTCTACCTCATCTACCTCTCGTTGCGCTACCAAAGCCACACTGACATCTTGGTTGGTTGCCGCCAAGTATAGCAACAATGGTTCTTGGGGTTTGGGTGCAACCAAGGTAGGCACAAATGATAGGTAGGCTTTCAATTCCTGCAAAGTTGCATCTGCTTCCAGGGTCCACTTCATAGGTCCCGTCTTCTTCAAAACCTTGAAGAATGGCAGGGCACGCTCGGCAGACTTGGAGATGAATCTGCTCAGCACGGCAATGCATCCCGTCAAGCGCCTCACATCCTTAACTATCCTTGGCACTTGGATCTGCTTAATGGCCTTGATCTTGTCGGGGTTGGCTTCGATCCCCTGATGGGACACGAAGAACCTGATGACCCACAAGTATAGGGGATCTATCATAGTCCTTTCGATAAGTAAGAGTGTCGAACCCAACGAGGAGCAGAAGGAAATGATAAGCGGTTTTCAGCAAGGTATTCTCTGCAAGCACTGAAATTATAGGTAACATATAGTTTTGTGATAAGATAATTGGAAACGAGCAACAACTAACAAAAGTAAATAAAGTGCAGCAAGGTGGCCCAATCCTTTTTGTAGCAAAGGACAAGCCTGGGCAAATTCTTATATAGAGAAAAGCGCTCCCGAGGACACACGGGAATTATCGTCAAGCTAGTTTTCATCACATTCATATGATTCGCGTTCGGTACTTTGATAATTTGGTATGTGGGTGGAACGGTGCTTGGGTACTGCCCTTACATGGACAAGCATCACACTTATGATTAACCTCTAGTGCAAGCATCCACAACTACAACAAAAGTATTAAGGTAAACCTAACTATCGGTGTCAAAACCGGCGGATCTCGGGTAGGGGGTCCCGAACTGTGTGTCTAGGCCGGATGGTAACAGGAGACGAGGGACATAATGTTTTACCCAGGTTCGGGCCCTCTTGATGGAGGTAAAACCCTACATCCTGCTTGATTAATATTGATGATATGGGTAGTACAAGAGTAGATCTACCACGAGATCAAGGAGGCTAAACCCTAGAAGCTAGCCTATGGTATGATTGTTGTATATGAAGTTGTCCTATGGACTAAAACCCTCTGATTTATATAGACACCGGAGAGGGTTAGGGTTACACAAAGTCGGTTATAATGGTAGGAGATCTTGAATATCCGCATCGCCAAGCTTGCCTTCCACGCCAAGGAAAGTCCCATCCAGACACGGGACGGAGTCTTCAATCTTGTATCTTCATAGTCCTGGAGTTCGGCTGAAGGTATAGTCCGGCTACCCGAACACCCCCTAATCCAGGACTCCCTCAGTAGCCCCTGAACCAGGCTTCAATGACAACGAGTCCGGCGCACAGATTGTCTTCAGCATTGCAAGGCGGGTTCCTCCTCCAAATTCTTCATAAAATTTGTAAACACCAAGAGTAGTGTCCGGCTCTGCAAAATAAGCTTCCACGTATTGCCATAGAGAGAATAATATTAACACAAATCTAATCTGCTGATGTATTCCGCAGCGTGACATCACACTACGGCCAAGCCTTTATTCAAATCGTTTTCACTTCTCCACCTCAGCGTGTCTTGCGAGGCGGTTTCCTTGGCACGTCTTGTCAAAGCAGAGATCGTGTCCCCTTTGTTTACGGGATTCTCGTTAATACGGATGTTGGTAACCCAACCGCGCCACTTATCACGGCGCTTGGGAGGCAAGCGAGTTTTACTAGGCTAGTGGGGACGCATAGTCGCATCCGCCCATATAAGGGGATAAGGATCCACCTTTTTACCCACGCCTTCTTCCTCCTTTGCCTACCCATCTTCTGCGCACCCGAGCTCCAGCGCCCAAGCCCGCACTTCCTACCTCAATTCTCTCCAACAATGTCCGGAGCGGGAGGCAAGTGGATGGTCTCCTCTGTCACGGAGGGCCATGTCAAAAGGTTAAGGAAGGACGGATACTTGTCCAAAGATATCACGCACCGGCTTCCTGAGGAGGGGCAGCTTCTCCCCACCCCAAGGCCCCATGAGAGGGTAGTATTTCTTCCCCACTTCCTCCGCGGACTGGGTTTTCCTCTCCACCCATTTGTCCGCACGCTCATGTTCTACTATGGCCTAGATTTCCATGATCTGGCCCCGAACTTCATCCTCAATATCTTGGCGTTTAGCGTCGTGTGCGAGGCTTTCCTCTGCATTCGCCCCCATTTCGGCCTCTGGCTCAAGACCTTCAACGTCAAGCCAAAGGTGGTGCGCGGCAACCAGGCGGAGTGCGGAGGTGCCATGGCGGGCAAAATTGCCAACGTCCTATGGCTCTAGGGTCCTTTGTGGAGACCTTGAAGGGGTGGCAGTCAGGGTGGTTTTACATCACCGAGCCACGCAATCTGAAGTGGATCGCAGCCCCTGAATTCCGATCCGGACCCCCTACGCGGCTCACGTCCTGGAAGGAGACGAGCTTGTCGTGGGGCGACGAAGAAGAGTTGACCGGACTGCAAAAATGCATCCAGTTGTCGGATTTTGGGTTCCGGCAGACCCTTGAGGTTCGAACACTGGGGTGCGCACGGAGATTTCGCCTCCTACCTACCTGCACCCCTCCGCCTCGCTAAGATCTAAGCTATGGAAAGAACAACACAAAAGACACAGGGTTTATACTGGTTCGGGCCACCGTTGTGGTGTAATACCCTACTCTAGTGTGTGGCGTGGTGGATTGCCTCTTGGGCTGATGATGATGAACAATACAAGGAAGAATAGCCTCGCGAGGGTCTGCTCTTGGCTGGGGCGATGAACTGCTGGGAGGAGTTCAGTCACCCTTCTCTCTCTCTCTCTCTCCCTCTCACCCCCCTTCTCCTGTGGGGGGCTGGTCCTACTTATAGAGGCACTGGTCCTCTTCCCAAATATCGAGCTGGAAGGGAGCCAACAATGGCGGGCTAATTTGAAGGGGGACAACTAGTACCAGCTATCCTGACAAAAGTAGTCTTCGCCTGCACAAAGCTCTGGTGGTGACGCCGTCTTGGGCTCCACGATGACCTCCATCTTGCAGTCCTCCTGGTCTTGGTCTTGTTGCACCGAAATGGCAACCTTTGCCTGATGCCTCGGTACTCCGCGGCTGCGCTTGCTCCCTTTGCACCAAAGAGGAAAGGAGGACACTGCGCGGGCTGGCGCCCGCCTGGCGCCCTTGGTCGTCATGGCTTGCATCACGGGCACCTCATGAGGTACCCCGCCTTGATCTCTCCGCCTCCTCGCGAGCCAGCCTGGTGAGGCCGTGCCTGAGTAAGCTCCGCGTCGTTTGCCCCGCGAGGCTCGGCCCCTCGCGAGGGTCTTGGGTCTGTGTTGGTGAAGATGGGCCGTGCTGGGCCCCCCTTTGAGCCACACCGCAGGCCGCAGGCAGGCAAGTCTGGGGACCCCCGTTCCCAGAACACCGACAGTAGCCCCCGGGCCCAAGGCGCGCCCGGACTTGGCCGTGCAGGGAGGCGGAAGGGTGAGGGCGAAGCGCCGCGGGCCCTAATAGCATGCGGCCTTGGGCGCCGCATGGCGGTTGATTGGACGTGGGCGGCACTGTTCCCCCACGCCCCCCTTATTTTGCGCCATACTAGGTGGACTCGTAGTTGTACATAGCCGCTCCCCTTTCTGTTGCTCGAGCGCCCTCTGTCCTTCCTCCGCTCGAACTCCAGCTTCTGTTTTCGACCCAATCTCGAACTCCCCCCCCTTCCCATCGCCATGGCTCCGACGAAGAAGGGAAGAGGGAAGAAACCCGTGCCTCCGCCTTGCCCACCGCCGTTGGCGGCCCTCGCCGAGAGCTTAGGCAAGGTCAGCTCGGCTCTAGCCAATATCTTCAACGAATGCGGGAGGACGGCCTCCTAGCCCGCGTCCCACTTCTCCATCGACAGGATAGTCACCGAGGTCCCGTATTTTGCCGACGCCCTATGGGCGGGTCTGGTTCCTCCCTTTTCTGATTTCTTCAATGTCGTGCTTTCCCACTACCAGATCCACATGATGCATCTGGGTCCTGAATCCATCACCCTCCTTTCGGTCTTCGCCTTTGTTTGCGAGGCTATGATGGGCATCCTTCCTTCGATTGCCTTGCTGTGCCACTTCTTCTCGCTGCGCCTTGTCGACCCAACCCAATGCTGGGCGTGCGTGAGCTTCGTTACCGCGTCTGAGACAGTGGCTTCTGGGATTGACTTCAAGCTACCTCTGCCCGTGGCTGGGTTCCGTGAGCGGTGGCTGTATGTGGACGCAGGGGTGCCCAACCCCCTGCTATCGGAGCCAACTTCGCCTACTGTCCCCAATTCGGGCTGGGGCCAGGAGACGCTTAAGAGCCCCCGGCTCGTCTTCGTCTGGCACGGCTTCGCGTTCTTGAGGTCGCTTGGCGTGACAACGCCCAAGGTGGTGAAGGAGTTCCTGCTTTGCCACGTTGCTCCTCTCCAACGCCACTCCCGCCGGATGTGGGCCTTCAGCGGGGGCGATGATCGTATGAGGCTCCAGGAAGAGGACCTAACTCCTGAAGTGCTGAGGACAGCCCTCTTGACCCTGACTGGGGACCCCAACCCTGGCAGCATCCAGCAGGGAGGGGCCTTGCTGTACCTCTGCCAGAGCAGGGGCGATTTTGTGAAGCAGATGCCTATCTTTGATGAGTGGGGATCGCGCCCCGCCGGCCTCCAGGGGCCTCGCAAGAACCCAGTGGTGGTGACTGCCCTTCCAGTCGGCCAAGGCGGCTCTTCCTCGAGCGGCGGAGCAGGGAGGCATGAGGCGCTAGAGGCCGAGGGGGCTCCTGGCGGGGTGACGGTGCCGGGCGATGCTCATGAGGGAGCAGCTCTCGGGGCCTGTGCCGCTGAGGCTGGGGGTGACGAGCAGCTACCCTCAGCACCTGCGACTGAGGCCCCTAAGGCTCCAGCTGCTTCCCTTGGCGAGGCGATTGGCAGCACGCATCAGGCAGGTGCCCCTGATGCAGATCGCCTTGACGCTCCGTCTTCGTCGCAGGTTGATCCCTGCGCCCAACTCTTGGGTCGCTTCCGCATGGACTTTGAGGCCCTCCGGAAGAGAAGGGAGGCCCTGGGCGACGATTACCCTTGTTGCCTGCTGAAGCGTAGGAAGTACTTTGCCACTGATGAGTAAGCCTTCTCCTTTCCCAACTCCCGAACCTTCTGTTGCTTTTACTGACCACTGCTCCGCAGGCCCCTTCCAGCCGAGCTTGCAGAGACGGCTGAGGTGCCGTCCCCCTTGGCTTCGCCCCCTCCATCGTCCTCAAGCGCCCCGAGCAGCAGAGCCCTTGTGGTGAGGGCGATCGAAGAGGCGGACCGTCCCGAGGCGCATCGTGGCCCTGCGCACCTCGCGATCCTCTTCCGCAGGCCTTCTCGTGGCATAGCCAGCCTGCCGTGGGCTTCTCGCCTGGTCGTGGACTGCGATTGGCTGAGGCGCTCCCTACGCTCTTCACCTGGGGACGGGCTGGCTCCAGGCCGGGCTTCTGGCGCGGCATGCCCGGCCGTCGCGAGGGTGCCAGCCCCTAGCCCCCAGCCCGGAGGGGGAGTGCTGATTCGTGGCCCCCGGCGCTTGCTTGGGGCAGATGATGGTGTGGAAGACGTGCTCGAGCGCGCTCGGGGGCGTCGCGCTCTCCGCCAAGGATTCCTTCGAAGGGCGGCTGATGCAGTAAGCCTGCTTGGTGAGCAGCTTGCTCATGAAGACGCACGCCTTGAGGCCGAGGGCCTGCGCCTGGCCACAGAGAAGCGCGAGCTGGAGGGCGCCATCGCCCTTGCACGCCGTCAGCGCGATCTTGACGACGCAGAGGCCAAGGCGTCGCTGGTGGCCTCTTGGGAGGCCCGATCTTGGGCTGCTGAGGAGGCCCGGGAAGCCGACCGACGGTGAAAGGCGGCAGAGGAGTGGGCTCGGGAGCTCCTGGCCTGGTGCCGCTCACTGGAGGAGCAGGTGGAGCTGCGCGAGGCAGCCCTCGTATCGATCAAGGTGGCCTCTGGTGACTCAGCAGAGCTCCAGAAGCGTGAGGAGGCGCTGACGCTGGAAGCCGCTGAACGTACCCGCGAGTACGAGCATCTGGAGACGAGGGAGCGCTTGGTGACGCAGGCGGAGGATGATGTCGCTGCGTAGGAAGCCCGTGTCCTGGAGGAGGTGGAACAACGGGTGGCGATGGCGCATTTGAACCTCGAGCACGAGTTCGAGGAGAAGCTGGGATTGATCCGGGCCGAGGCTGAAGGCAGGACTGCTGCCTTGAGAGCCAAGCTGGAGGAGGCGACACGGCGGGCTGATGCTTTCCGGGCCGCCCTTGAGGTGGCGAAAGGTGAGTTAACCACCTCCCAGGCCGAGGTGCTCCTTCTTCGCCAGCGGGTGGAGGACGCTGAGGCCGTCGCGCGCCAGAATGCGGATGAGATATGTCAGCGGCGGATCCTGGAGCATGAGCACGGCCCCATGCTCACCACGCTCCGGGAGAGAGCCAACACAGCCTTGGGCAACATCTGCGAGGCGGCTGTTGGCGAGCCGCATGCAGTCAACTACGCCGGCAATCTTCAGTTCTTCACTGACGTGGTGACGCAGCTGGAGGTGCGGTCGGTCAGGGCTGACAGGTTGGTGGAGGAGAGGAGCCGCGCCCTGCTCGGGCGTGCCTTTTCTCGCGTCTTCAGCCATCTCCAAAACATGCATCCCCACTTCGATTTCGATGCCGCCATCGCCCCAGTCCCCAGGCCATCCGAGGCGACCTGGCGCACTGGGTGGAAGACAATGTGGATGCTCTTATCAGGGCCTTCACCTCAGACAACGACGGCGTGATCGTAGCTGCCGTCGAGGGCGGTGTGGTGAACGGCCCTGACGCCGCTGGCGGCGATGCGGACAGCGATGGCGAGTTCAGCGACGCCAGCAATGGCTCGGGTGGTGCTCTTGAGGACGCATTGGGGGATTTATCCGACTGATTGTGCATCGTTCCTGCTTCCTTACCCTGCATGAATAGAACTCAGGTTTTGTCCTGATGGCTGTGAGAGCATTTTGGAGGGGGAGCCCCTCATGTAAAACTTGTGTTCATCGTATTAGTAGACGCTACATTGCCCATGCGCCCGCGCCAAGTGGTTGGCTTAAGCGACGCGCTGGTCGGCTAGTTTACCTTTGTCCCGTGCTGGCCCTGAGGTAGCCTGTGGGAGGTTGTGGTGTCCCGAGTGTTCCCTGATTGGATCCGTAGGACCTGCAGTAAAACACCCTCCTGAGAGGATGCAGCGGCGACAGTCTGGGCTGCGTGCAAGCTAGGCCTGACCCGGCTCGCGAGGGGCTCACGAGGGGAGGCAGCTGAGGCGAAGTGGTAACCAAAACACGAGAAATTGCTCGAACGAGACTAAGCACCCCTTCCCCGAACACACGCAAATCTCAAATTCGAATCCAACTTGAATCCAGCAGGGGGAAAGCGACAACCAAAGCGAAAAGCAATGAAAGCAGACAAAAGGCCGCGTCCGGCACCTAATCTAGTCTTGGACGTCTTCTCACCAGCGCGGAGCTAAGTGCTGCCACTGGGCGTGGGAGGGAGCCCCAGGGCCTGAGGCCGGCACCCTTGAGACTTCGGGGCGTGTACAGCCCCACTCATTATTACGTGAGATTGTCACGGGGCGGCAAGCTTCACAGGCACTGGGCCTTCTTCACAGGTTCTGGCCTTGCTTCATATCGCCAGATGAGGGCCCCGCCTTGCGCCACACTCTAGTGCCATCAACAACGACCGGAAACCAGGACGCCGCTGATGGGGTAGAGCGGTCGCCAGCGGTTCCCCCGACGATCACGGGTCCTCTGCCAGGGGCAGGCCCTGAGGCACCTCCCCAGCAGAGGGCCTACCTCCTGAGAACACGTTGCTCCGAACGCCACGGTGGTGATGTCGGATCTTGGCCCCTCTCCTGCAGCCCCCTGCGCCCTCCTCCCGAGGGGTAGGAGACTGTGGGAGCGGGGCAGCTGCTCGCTGTGGCGACCTGCACCTCCTGTGATCCATGGTTAGCGTATGCCTGCTCCTGAAGAATTAGCGGTACCCGATAATCGTTGCCTCCAGCGTGGCCAGTGGGACCGTCCCGGGGCTCCAAGAAAGGCTCAGCTTCTGGTGCCTCGTCCCCCCAGCTTGGGCTAAGGAGCGAGCCTCGTTCGCTCTCGTGAGGGTGTCCTTGGTCCATCATGAGGGGCACGTATTCCTCTGGCGCTGTCATCCCGAAGGCCATGCCGTAGTGCTCCATGTGCCACGCGGTCCTGCCTGACACGCCCACCGTAGGGTGGCAGCGCAGATGTCCACTGGGGCCGCGGGTCGCGTCGAGTCCTTCTTCTTCACGGACCGGGAGCGGGGGCAGTGCTGCCGCCGGTCCGGTGCTGATAGCTTCGCTGGCGTTGGAGTAGCCTTGGAGCCCGCGGGCGCGCGCGGAGCCCCCGTGCGGGCCGCCCTGGGCTTGAGATGGGAGCTGGGTGCAGAAGGGGTGAGCCCCCGAGGCGGCGAAGCCCAGGAGATCTGCCACCCGCTCCAGCAGCACGTCGCGGCCGCCCTCCAGCAGCCTGCACTGCAGCAGCTCTCGGGCCACCGTGAGCGCGGCCCTCAAGTTCGCCTGCTCCCGGCGGGTGTACGGTGTTGTGGTCGCGGCTTGATTGGAGGCCCTTGCTGCCGACCGCGCCTGCCACGGTGTGAGAGCTGTCGAAGCCTGTCCACGTCGCTCGCGGCCCGCAGCGCCCTGCGGACCGCGAGCTGCCTGGGGCACGGGGTCGCCCGAGGCGAGCGGCTCTGCGCGGGCGGGCCACGCCGCCCATGGATTTGGGTTGCCCGCTTGGTCGCCGGACATGGTGATGACGAGGCGACGGGGCACGAAGCGGTAGAAGGTGGATTCCGGTGCACCCCTACTTGGCGCGCCAAATGTCGGATTTCAGGTTCCGGCAGACCTTGAGGTGCGAACACTGGGGTGCGCATGGAGATTTCGCCTCCTACCTACCTACACCCCTCCGCCTCGCTAAGATCTAAGCTATGGAAAGAACAACACAAAAGACACAGGGTTTATACTGGTTCGGGCCACCGTTGTGGTGTAATACCCTACTCTAGTGTGTGGCGTGGTGGATTGCCTCTTGAGCTGATGATGATGAACAATACAAGGAAGAACAGCCTCGCGAGGGTCTGCTCTTGGCTGGGGCGATGAACTGCTGGGAGGAGTTCAGTCACCCTTCTCTCTCTCTCTCTCCCTCTCACCCCCTTCACCTGTGAGGGGCTGGTCCTATTTATAGAGGCCCTGGTCCTCTTCCCAAATATCGAGCGGGAAGGGAGCCCACAATGGCGGGCTAATTTGAAGGGAGACAGCTAGTACCAGCTATCCTGACAAAAGTAGTCTTCGCCTGCACAAAGCTCTGGTGGTGACGCCGTCTTGGGCTCCACGATGACCTCCATCTTGCAGTCCTCCTGGTCTTGGTCTTGTTGCACCAAACTGGCAACCTTTGCCTGATGCCTCGGTACTCCGCGGCTGCGCTTGCTCCCTTTGCACCAAAGAGGAAAGGAGGACACTGCGCGGGCTGGCGCCCGCCTGGCGCCCTTGGTCGTCATGGCTTGCATCACGGGCACCTCATGAGGTACCCCGCCTTGATCTCTCCGCCTCCTCGCGAGCCAGCCTGGTGAGGCCGTGCCTGAGGAAGCTCCGCGTCGTCTGCCCCGCGAGGCTCAGCCCCTCACGAGGGTCTTGGGTCTGTGTTGGTGAAGATGGGCTGTGCTGGGCCCCCCTTTGAGCCACGCCGCAGGCCGTAGGCAGGCAAGTCTGGGGACCCCCGTTCCCAGAACACCGACACCAGTCCCAGGTGAACAAGCAGCTCAAGCTTGTCAACGTAATCTAGGTCATGCTCGTCCGCTGGATCCTTCCGTGTCAAGAACGAGACTTCAATTTGTGGGAGTTCAACCCGGCGCAGCACCGAACTCTGAGCAGGCTCTTCGACACGACGTACGAAGATGTCTGGAGGGGGCTAACCAAAGGCACCGGGGCTCCCACATCTGCCTCCGAAAATCGCGGATTCACCTCGTAGCGTCCTGCTGTGAGGTAAGATATTTCCATCTTTTATAGGATGTTAAGTTTTTTCAAAGTTTGACTCTATGCGGGATCTAAACTCCCTCACCTTTGACAGGATTGGCGGGAGAAGTCCGGACAGATTAACTGTCCGGCTCCCTTGCCCGAAGACCCAGCCCTTGCTCTCCTAGAGAAGCTGCTGGTTCCGGCACCTTATGTGGTGCCGGAGAAGAAGGCCAAGAAGAAGAAGGCCACGGGGACTCGAAAGAGTTCCCGGCATATGGTGGTGTCGGACTCGTCATCCGACGAGTCCGAGACGCACTCCTCCGTGCAGACGAGGAGGAGGAAGAAGAAACCTCTCCCCCTCCAGCGGGGGGAGGAAAGAAGAGGAAGGCCTCCCCAGTAGGGGAGGCCGAGGGGTCCAAGAAGAGGAAAACCCCTCCGCCGGACTACGTCCCCTACGCCGACGAGGACGAAGAGGAGTGGCCGGACAGGGCCAAGCGTCCGGCGAGATTGTAAGTGTTCGGATACCAGAGTAACTCGTGATATTCCTTTTGTTGCACAGCTTTCCCTAATGTCGGATATAATCATGCAGTCCGCCCAAGGACGGGCTCAACGAGTCGTCGAGCGGCTCCCTGGATTCATCGGACGTGAATTCAGTTCCGCCCGCTGCTTCCCTGTAGCGACCCGACCCGAATGGATCAAGTCTCTGTGCTTAAGTGTCATCCCTGGATCGGTATGCTGACACACACAGTACTCGAAGGATTTATAACAGAGGTAAATCACATGTATAAAGTAACGTAAATACTATTACCTCAATCCATATAGCGGAAGCAACAAGGTTGTGGATTCCCATCAACACCAACGGCAAAGTTGAGTGTAGAAATCGTAACCCTAACGTATCACTTACTCGTCGTAAGATACTCCTGCAACATGAGACGTTGCAGCCCGAAACGGGTCAGTACATTGAATGTACTGGCAAATTCACACCGTAGAGAAAATGATGAACAATGGCTATCACTATATGCATATATGGCTGGTGGAAAAGCTCTATGGTTATAAGGTTTTTGCGTAAAGCCAATTTTTCCCTACTGCAAAGGAATACATTTTAATTAACTATCATGGTGGTTGTTGAACATTGAGAATGGTTGACAGCATTCTCAATCCCAATTAAGCATCATCATTAAAACCCAACAATATTCATTTAAAGTAACGTGATGAGATCAACAGGATAATCCAAGAACTAGATACTCAAGATGTCCATAACCGGGGACACGGCTAATCATGATTAGTTTATACACTCTGCAGAGGTTTGCGCACTTTTCCCCACAAGACTCGATCGCCTCCGTTTGGTTTCTCGCACTGCAGGGTGTTTGAGAAGATGGATGACCGAGACACAGTCTTTCAGAAGCGCTAGCACCTTACATGTGGGTAGACCGGTACACCTACTTTCCCCTACATCTGCTAGTCTACCCGTAAGAGTTCGCATGACTTAATCAACTATGCCAGAGCCCATAATGGCTTGTGGCTGCACACGGTAGTTTCTAGTATGAATAATCTCATGATCCCTTTGAGCCTGGGTGGCGGTCCAAAGAAAACAGGCAAGTCCTGGTAACCCCAGGTGCCTCAATCCTCCCAGATGTGTGTTAGGTTGCCACCTTAGATAAACCCTTAATTGTCAATCTCACATCTGTCATGGATATCACTCACCCCATCCACGTATACTAGCATAGCATGGCATAATAAGCAAACATAGAAGTAACTCCCAAAGGTTTGATAATAAACAGGTAATAGGTACTACCTCATCTACTTCCCATCCCA
Organism: Triticum aestivum; assembly: GCF_018294505.1. Lineage (NCBI taxonomy): Eukaryota > Viridiplantae > Streptophyta > Magnoliopsida > Poales > Poaceae > Triticum > Triticum aestivum. Next base: position 274,701,244 of record NC_057794.1, read on the forward strand.
TAATTTAATTAGATCCTAATCATGCAATGTGTGAGGATTGATCTAATGCAATAAAAGTGGGTTGTAGAAAAGGTATGATCAAAGTGTGAACTAGCCAGGAATGTTGATGAAGATGATTCACACTCAAAACTCTTGATATCTATACTCGTCACACTCCGGTCAATCTATCGTAATCAAGCAATAGTAACCACACATAAGCAATCACTCAAAAGATCAGAAAGAACGAAGAAGACGATTCAGAAACATCAAAACCAAGCAAATAAATCTTGCAACATAAAACAATTTCTAACAGTACCAAAATTATGTGAATTTGGCCTTATTAGAATGTTTAGGTCAAGAGCTTCGATTTGCAAAAAGAATCAACTCAAATGGAGCTACGAAACTCAAGTTATGATCAAACGAAGTTTGAATTCAAATCTGCTCTAATTCAAATTTTAAACTTTTCAAAAACATGTTTGAGTTGGATTACTGGATAGAGGAGATCGTAACGAAGATGTGAGCGTTGTTTTCGTTGGATTTGGATAAACGGTGTAAAAGTTTTGGTCGTTTGAAACCGAGGGACAAATCTGTAAGAAATCATCACAGATAGGTCCCTGGCCAAAATTAAAAAGAAAAGAAAAATACTAAATAGCGAAGGTTCGCTACAGAAGTTTATATGACGAAAAACGTTCACTGCGAAGACTAAAACAATGAACGTTCACTACTTAACTAGGTTATTAAAAACCGGTTTTAATCAAAAGAACCGAATCGAACCGGGCAACGGTTTTACCGGTCGGGGCGGTTTTTCTTAGAAAACCCGCGGCGGCGGTTAACTCTGGCGATAGCGAGGCGAGGCGGCGCGGTGGTTCCAGTGAGGCGACAGCAGTGGCAGGAGGCGGCGCACGGCGAGAGGCGGCGGGGCTGCGGTGCCGCAGTGGTGGCGCGGCCGCGTAGCAGAGGACCGGCGGAGGCGGCGCGGCCTTAGCAGCGGCGGTGGCGGCGTATCTGGCAGCGGCGGCGGCGCAACGGGGAACAAGGAGCGGCAGCTTCGGGGAAAACGGAAGTGGCGCGGTCCTGGGGCGCCATTTATAGAAGGGAGGCGAGGCGATGGCGTGGAGTGCAAGGCGGGGCGGCGGTGGACTCCGCGGAGTTCACTGCGGCGGCGACGGTGTCGGGCAGGAGGCGGAGACCTGCCCGAGCTCGGGGACGGTGGTGTGGGCGCGTTGGCTGGGCTGGGTCGTGGCCTGTTGGGCCGGCCCAGTTCGGGGGCGGAGGAGAAAGTTTTTTTTTAAAACATTTTCTAGATAAACATAATCATAAAAACAAAAACAAAAGAAAAAATTATATAGGCATATAATATACCAAAATTTTCAGAAAAAGATTTTCTACACGGTGAACATTTCTATAAATTCAAATAAAATCCACACAAATTCAGATAAATCAAAGAGTGCTACTAGTCTATTAAAATTCAACAAAAATCATTTTTAAAAATACCAAAATGATTTCAAATTAATTTTTCTCCAATTTTCTGTTGTAGGGAATCATGTTACCCTAATTTCCATATATTTTATTTTTGGAGAAAAAATAATTTGAATAAAACTCAAATAAATCCAAATTGAAAATTAATTCCAAAAGGACTTGAAATTGATCCTTTGAAACTCCCAACTCATATTTCATAATTTGAAGAAGTCATTTTATCTTCTCTCGTGAAAATCATTGAGTTGCATAGAGTTTCTGAAGTGGAAAATATTTCCCAATGGAATTCAAATATTTTTCAAACACCCTTTTCATTTTAAATGGAAGAAGTCATGTCATCTTCTCTCTAGGGTTTTGTGTTGAAAAGAATTTGAATTCATGGAGATCATAAAAGCAAATATGAAAGTTTGGGAAAGTCCTTTTATTCCCTCTCATTTAACTTTCGAAAGTTTCGAATTCACTCACTTTCAAACAATCAATCAAACAATCAATCAAATCTATCTATTTATTATAACATTCCAAAATTTAGAATTTTGGGATGTTACAAACCTACCACCCTTAAAAGGAATCTCGTCCTCGAGATTCGGAGAGGCTAGAAAGAAAAAGGTTAGGGTTTGGGGTCTTCTCAAAATCCATCGATCATCACAGAGGGTCTGGGGTGCTACCACCCTTAGAAGCATGGTTACGGTTCTATCAAAACTCATATACTCCATCCTTATTCTTGACAGTGTCGGTCTTCTCAGATCCTCGAGAAAATTCCTTCTCTGAGCTCTTCTGGTAGTGGCATAAGCTTTTTCCTCAATTTTTTTGTACTTTCATCCTGGTAAGGTTCTTCCGAGATTGGGTCTTCTTAGCTGACGGGTCTGGCGCCAAAACTAAACAACTATCGATATCTCATGGTGGTCAACAATTTATGGTTTCTCCTGCAGGAAATGGGTCTGGGTGATCCTCACCGTATAACCTACGGTTGGCAAAGCTTCCTTGTACAATGGAAAAATACCTATACTATTCTAAGGCTTAAACAAGGTTTTAATCGTCGTCTCTCCACTATAGGTAAGTCACTCAGATTTACCATCCCATATAGCAAGGCGAATAATAAGAGTAAGTCGGTATGGTGATCAATCCATCCCGCACCCAAATCATTACCTAGTATACGGTTTAGTGAATCTCGCATTCTAACACTCGGTCATCCTCACAAGCATTGCAGAATTTCTCTTGTCGACGAACTGGGTTCGGATAAATCCATTGATTCGGCAAGCCAGATAAACATCTATCGTTCCTTCACAACTCTCAGGTTTTGCGTAAACTCCTATAAAATCGTCTGTCGACAAAGGTATATCCACTTCCAGGGTTTTTTTTCAGCAAGAATGTGCTTGCTTCTTGCCAGGTCCTGGGGCCTGTGGGTTATGGCCCATCTCGTCACTTGTAATCCTTGAACTTATCATCGGGCAACTGATCTATATTCCAACATCCAACTTCCAGCTTTCCTAGTATACTTAAATCCATCCAATTGTATTGTCTTCCTTCCTTCTATTGGCACCAAACTAGGACATGTTTACTCAGACTCATCATGGAGTTTCCATTGATCCATATTTCCGACATCATACCTTCTTTATATCCAATAGTAATTTATCTCTCCATCCTCGTGGGATATCCCTCATACTGGGATAAAACTTATACTTATGAAGTCCATATTCCACTTCGTGGAACGTCATTATCCTTTCCAGGGTCAAGCATCCTTACATGGGAATATTGGCCATCTCTGCATGGCACTTCTTCAACTGGGAAACATGAAACACATCCTGAACTCCTGACAGTCCTTCGGGTAACTCCAACTTGTAGGCCACTTCTCTCATACGCTCCAAAACTCGGTATGGTCCTACAAATCTCGGGGCTAACTTTACCTTAACTCCAATTCGTTTAACTCCTCGCAGAGGGAACACATGAAGACATGCTCGGTCTCCAATTTCATAGACTACCTCCTTGAGTTTTTGAGTCTACATAACTCTTCTGCCTGGACTGAGCTACCTTCAGTCTATCTCGAATCAACTTAACATTCTCTTCTCACTCCTTTGATCACCTTTGGTCCAAACAACTGTCGGTCTCCAACTTCATCCCACATACTCTTGGGGCATCACACATATCGAGACAAAACTCATATTCATTTTTGTCCGAAATCCACTCAGTGGAGTATCCTTATCTTTTCCAGGGGTCGATGGTTCTTACAGGGTACTACCACCCTTAAAATGCACAAATCTTCCATAGAACATATTTCTCATATCCTCAGAATGGCCAAAATCCTTCTTCATAGAGTAACAACTCATAAAATCCATATCAGTACCAACGATGCAACATTATTCACTCTCAATTAATTACAATCTCTCACTTTTCCATTACTTGTCTCAACTCAACACCTCAAGAAAATTTTCTCACTTCTACTACTCCATTTCTTTTGTTGCAAACTCAACTATCTAGCACAAGTTTCCTTCTCCTTGGGGCATTCTCTGGCAAAGTGCCCTGCTCCATTACAACTAAAACAATTTACTTCTGACAAGTATGGAGGTTTCCTTTTTGGGCAACTGTTGAGGTAGTGCCCTGACTCTTTGCGCCTGTAACAGGTGATATGACTCAGGTCCTTCCTAGAATCCAATCGGTTTCTCTTCCTGGACTTTTCCATTCCAATCAGGGCTTCTATTTCCTGTGGGTCATATTCTACTTCCTCTGTCGGGAATTCTACTAGATCCCCATTCATACAATTCTAGGAGATGTGTCCTTCTTCTCCACATGAATAGCAAGACTTAGTGCAGGGTTTACTCGGGTCTTCTTTAAGCATGTCCTCCATCTCTTCCTTCATCACAACTTCTTCTAAAATTTCCATGAGGGCTCCTTTCATTTCTTCTTTATTCTGTTGTACGGTCCTTCGTACCATGGGGTAAATGTGACACTGAGTAGGATAGTGGGAAATCCCTTCACACAAGAAACAAGTAATCTGCCTAGTTGGGTATTCTTCAACTGGGTGACTTCCTTCTCCATTAGGGAACTCATCCTTGTGTTCTTTATGGGTGTGTCTAATTTCTCCACAAATCTTGCATGCGCAAGGTTCCTTCATATCCTTTCCATAAGGCTTCAACTTCTGGGACACAAACCGAGACTTTGGCAAAGTCAACTTAAATTCTTTCCAAGTGGTTACTCCTTGCCATCCAGTCATGGTTTGGTATATCCTCCACCAAGTAGCAGCGCCTCTTTCAAAGCACTAAAGAGCATGCTGGGTCATATCCTTTTCGACTATAGGGTTATTCTCCATGTGATCCTCCATGTTCTGAATCCATCGGTCTGTCTCCAACTGACTCATCGGTCTAGAAAATACAAGCTCATCTCCATTCATCCTCTATTGGGTCCATGGGTTTTGGGGTGAGATAAGTGAGATCAAGAGAGAGGGATGCACACAATACAAACAATGGTTTTGAAAAGACAGATTTTATTTTGGCTGTCGGAAAACAACAAACAAATGATAGCTCACAATCGTCGCATCTAACGTAGGTGTATAACAGGGGTTTGGTCTTCTAAGGTCAACGTCGCCAAACTCTTCCAGTCTTGTTAATGCCTCCAATGGCTTCTTCCGATCATGCTTGTCTTTCTTAAGTTCTTTTGCTAGATCAATCTCTGTTGACGTGAAATCTCTCGTGACATCCTTTAATATTCCGGAGTTGCATTCCAAACTTCTGGGTTTCAACATTGGCATGAACCATGGTACTACTGTCCTTCCGTTCCTGACGAATCTTCGGTATCTCGAGGTTTTTCTACTCTAGCTTGGCTACTTTCAACTTTTGGGTCCTGAGTTCTTCACGAAATGCTTCCTTTCAAATACGGCTTCTTGTGGCTCCATCTTAACTTCTTGATGTAATACTCCAGATCCTGGTGATACACTAGCTAAGGTTAAAACTTCATCTTACTAATAGGTGCTCCATCAGCCTTCTACCATTTAATCCTTCCATGCATATGCATGCTTAACTCAGCACGGTGACAATAGCATAAGCGGGCGATAACCTCATGGATAGCCGTGGTTGTTCTCTTGTCATTTCCATGAGCTATCTCTCCATAGTTGATATCTCCTGCCTTAGGGTTTTCCTTGACAAATCCTTGAGTTCTTAACTCTACAAGCTCCGGTCTTTCTCCAACACACCTTGATCTCGGGCATTGACAACTTCCATTATCTGCCAAGTTCCATAAGGGTAGCATTCCTAGGTCATACAAATCTGGGGATTCTTAAGAGCCTCCAATTCTCCTAGTCTTGAGAGTCTTCAACAGCTGTAGTTTCCATTATCATAATGTATGGTAAAATCCTCTTCATTCTGAATGGTCTTACTAGTCTGATATCCTGTACTTCTTGGAGTGGTCTCATCAGTCGAATCTTCGTGTGGTCAAAAAGGGGAAAGGGGTATGGTCTCACTAAAGGGAATTTTTGAATAAGCTCAGAAGAGAAGAGAGGTAAAAGATCTTTTTGAAAGGGAAAGTTGTAGAGAAAAAAAAATTCTATGGGCTTGCCAGTTTCTAGGGTCACGTCCTACAGTCAACATGTGCTCTGATACGATCTTGTAGTGACCCGACCCGAATGGATCAAGTCTCTGTGCTTAAGTGTCATCCCTGGATCGGTATGCTGACACACACAGTACTTGAAGGATTTATAACAGAGGTAAATCACATGTATAAAGTAACGTAAATACTATTACCTCAATCCATATAGCGGAAGCAACAAGGTTGTGGATTCCCATCAACACCAACGGCAAAGTTGAGTGTAGAAATCGTAACCCTAACGTATCACTTACTCGTCGTAAGATACTCCTGCAACATGAGACGTTGCAGCCCGAAACGGGTCAGTACATTGAATGTACTGGCAAATTCACACCATAGAGAAAATGATGAACAATGGCTATCACTATATGCATATATGGATGGTGGAAAAGCTCTATGGTTATAAGGTTTTTGCGTAAAGCCAATTTTTCCCTACTGCAAAGGAATACATTTTAATTAACTATCATGGTGGTTGTTGAACATTGAGAATGGTTGACAGCATTCTCAATCCCAATTAAGCATCATCATTAAAACCCAACAATATTCATTTAAAGTAACATGATGAGATCAACAGGATAATCCAAGAACTAGATACTCAAGATGTCCATAACCGGGGACATGGCTAATCATGATTAGTTTATACACTCTGCAGAGGTTTGCGCACTTTTCCCCACAAGACTCGATCGCCTCCATTTGGTTTCTCGCACTGCAGGGTGTTTGAGAAGACGGATGACCGAGAAACAGTCTTTCAAAAGCGCTAGCACCTTACATGTGGGTAGACCGGTACACCTACTTTCCCCTACATCTGCTAGTCTACCCGTAAGAGTTCGCACGACTTAATCAACTATGCCAGAGCCCATAATGGCTTGTGGCTGCACACGGAAGTTTCTAGTATGAATAATCTCATGATCCCTTTGAGCCTGGGTGGCGGTCCAAAGAAAACAGGCAAGTCCTGGTAACCCCAGGTGCCTCAATCCTCCTAGATGTGTGCTAGGTTGCCACCTTAGATAACCCCTTAATTATCAATCTCACATCTGTCATGGATATCACTCACCCAATCCAAGTCTACTAGCATAGCATGGCATAATAAGCAAACGTAGAAGTAACTCCCAAAGGTTTGATAATAAACAGGTAATAGGTACTACATCATCTACTTCCCATCCCATAATTTAATTAGATCCTAATCAAGCAATGTGTGAGGATTGATCTAATGCAATAAAAGTGGGTTGTAGAAAAGGTATGATCAAAGTGTGAACTAGCCTGCAATGTTGATGAAGATGATTCACACTCAAAACTCTTGATAGCTCTACTCGTCACACTCCGGTCAATCTATCGTAATCAAGCAATAGTAACCACACATAAGCAATCACCCAGAAGATCAGAAAGAACGAAGAAGACGATTCAGAAACATCAAAACCAAGAAAATAAATCTTGCAACATAAAACAATTTCTAACAGTACCAAAATTATGTGAATTTGGCCTTATTAGAATGTTTAGGTCAAGAGCTTCGATTTGCAAAAAGAATCAACTCAAACGGAGCTACGAAACTCAAGTTATGATCAAACGAAGTTTGAATTCAAATCTGCTCTAATTCAAATTTTAAACTTTTCAAAAACATGTTTGAGTTGGATTACTGGATAGAGGAGATCGTAACAAAGATGTGAGCATTGGTTTCGTTGGATTTGGATAAACAGTGTAAAAGTTGTGGTCGTTTGAAACCGAGGGACAAATCTGTAAGAAATCATCACAGATAGGTCCCTGGCCGAAATTAAAAAGAAAAGAAAAATACTAAATAGCGAACGTTCGCTACAGAAGTTTATATGACGAAAAACGTTCGCTGCGAAGACTAAAACAATGAACGTTCACTACTTAACTAGGTTATTAAAAAAACCGGTTTTAATCAAAAGAACCGAATCGAACCGGGCAACGGTTTTACCGGTCGGGGCGGTTTTTCTTAGAAAACCGGCGGTGGCGGTTAACTCCGGTGACAGCGAGGCGAGGCAGCACGGTGGTTCCGGTGAGGCGACAGCAGCGGCAGGAGGCGGCGCAGGGCGAGAGGCGGCGGGGCTGCGGTGCCGCAGTGGTGGCGCGGCCGCGTAGCAAAGGACCGGCGGAGGCGGCGCGGCCTTAGCAGCGGTGGTGGCGGCGTATCTGGCAGTGGCGGTGGCGCAACGGGGAACGAGGAGCGGCGGCTTCGGGGAAAACGGAAGTGGCGCGGTCCCGGGGCGCCATTTATAGAAGGGAGGCGAGGCGATGGCGTGGAGTGCAAGGCGGGGCGGCGGTGGACTCCGCGGAGTTCACGGCGGCGGCGGCGGTGTCGGGCAGGAGGCGGAGACCTGCCCGAGCTCGAGGACGGCGGTGCAGGCGCGTTGGCTGGGCTGGGCCGTGGCCTGTTGGGCCAGCCCAGTTCGGTGGCGGAGGAGAAAGTTTTTTTTAACATTTTCCAGATAAACATAATCATAAAAACAAAAATAAAAGAAAATATTATATAGGCATATAATATACCAAAATTTTCAGAAAAAGATTTTCTACACGGTGAACATTTCTATAAATTCAAATAAAACCCACACAAATTCAGATAAATCAAAGAGTGCTACTAGTCTATTAAAATTCAACAAAAATCATTTTTAAAAATACCAAAATGATTTCAAATTAATTTTTCTCCAATTTTCTGTTGTAGGGAATCATGTTACCCTAATTTCCATATATTTTATTTTTGGAGAAAAAATAATTTGAATAAAACTCAAATAAATCCAAATTGAAAATTAATTCCAAAAGGACTTGAAATTGATCCTTTGAAACTCCCAACTCATATTTCATAATTTGAAGAAGTCATTTTATCTTCTCTCGTGAAAATCATTGAGTTGCATAGAGTTTCTGAAGTGGAAAATATTTCCCAATGGAATTCAAATATTTTTCAAACACCCTTTTCATTTTAAATGGAAGAAGTCATGTCATCTTCTCTCTAGGGTTTTGTGTTGAAAAGAATTTGAATTCATGGAGATCATAAAAGCAAATATGAAAGTTTGGGAAAGTCCTTTTATTCCCTCTCATTTAACTTTCGAAAGTTTCTAATTCACTCACTTTCAAACAATCAATCAAACAATCAATCAAATCTATCTATTTATTATAACATTCCAAAATTTAGAATTTTGGGATGTTACAAACCTACCACCCTTAAAAGGAATCTCGTCCTTGAGATTCGGAGAGGCTAGAAAGAAAAAGGTTAGGGTTTGGGGTCTTCTCAAAATCCATCGATCATCACAGAGGGTCTGGGGTGCTACCACCCTTAGAAGCATGGTTACGGTTCTATCAAAACTCATATACTCCATCCTTATTCTTGACAGTGTCGGTCTTCTCAGATCCTCGAGAAAATTCCTTCTCTGAGCTCTTCTGGTAGTGGCATAAGCTTTTTCCTCAATTTTTTTGTACTTTCATCCTGGTAAGGTTCTTCCGAGATTGGGTCTTCTTAGCTGACGGGTCTGGCGCCAAAACTAAACAACTATCGATATCTCATGGTGGTCAACAATTTATGGTTTCTCCTGCAGGAAATGGGTCTGGGTGATCCTCACCGTATAACCTACGGTTGGCAAAGCTTCCTTGTACAATGGAAAAATACCTATACTATTCTAAGGCTTAAACAAGGTTTTAATCGTCATCTCTCCACTATAGGTAAGTCACTCAGATTTACCATCCCATATAGCAAGGCGAATAATAAGAGTAAGTCGGTATGGTGATCAATCCATCCCGCACCCAAATCATTATCTAGTATACGGTTTAGTGAATCTTGCATTCTAACACTCGGTCATCCTCACAAGCATTGCAGAATCCTGAAGCAGGGCCTCGAGTGGACCGAGCAAGAGCTCGGCCTTGCCAAATGGCATCTCGAGGAGAAAGAAGGTAAGAGATACCTTATAGAAAAAATGCCTATAAGAAGACGCAATTGCAAAAAATGATAGGAGTATACTACTTATTGTAGGGGCCACAACTGAGGTGGTGACCCTCAAGCAGGCGCCGTCCGAGGCCGAGAAGAAAGCAGCCATGGAGCGCGCCGAGCGGGAGAAATTTGAGGTGCAGGTCGGCGAGGTGCGGCAAGAGCTTCAGGTTCTCATGCAAAAACATGAGAGTTTGGAGCTCGACTCGAAGATGCGAGCGTCCGAGCTTGCTGCGGCCCTCAAAACTGCCAAATCTGCCAAGGCCAAAGCCCAGAAGGACCTCCAGGAATTGGATGCGGTGAAAAAGATAGCAGCGGGTAAGGCATTCTATATGCAAAGCAGACATATAAAAGTAAACTACTTGTTACTTACCCGAATCCGGAGCTCTCCGGGGGCATTCGCAGATCTTCCCCGCAGCGTATCCGATGCCGCTGCATTCTACCGAGCCAAGGAAGGCAGCTCGATGGAGAAGGTGTTCTGGTCTCAGTATGCTGAGGCCGGAAACCCTGTGCCCTTGAGCGACCAGCTGAAGCAGGTGGTCGAGCTCCACAAGGCGGCCGAACAGGCCCTGAAGGGCTTCATAGTTCGGCTGTGGCCTGGAGAGGCCCTGCCTAGGAGCTACTTCGGACTGGTGCGGCGGCTGGTGGAGGCTTGTCCAAGGTTCGAGGTCATCAAGCACTCCGTCTGCATAGAAGGTGCCCGTAGGGCCCTTGCCCGTGCAAAGGTGCACTGGGGTAAGCTAGACGGTGAGAAGCTTGTGAAGGACGGGCCGCCGCCGAGGAAGGAGCATCGCAAGCCCGAGAACTATTACAAGGATGTTCTTGCTGGTGCCCGCCTTGTGGCGGATGAATGTACCAAGGATGTAATTTTTGAATGAACTCGCTCGTGTTATCCTGTGCGCTGTAAACTTGTTCATATGCGCTAAGAAATGCTTGAATTTAAAATATTACTTTCTGTGCGGCCGTTTATCACAAAATTGAGAGATGGCCAGTCGTCGGCTTCTGCCCCCATGCCACTAGTGCTGGGGTGTTCGGGATAAACCTGAGCGCTCTTTTTCCCATGATTGGGTCCGTCGAGGGAGGCGGTCAGCACAACGAACAAGGCAATCGGACTATAATGCTTGAACACTCTCACTTAGCCATAGAACTCTATAATTTTAAATTTCGGCGAAGCCCCTAGTATTCAGAAGACCGAGTTCGGGGCGCTATCCACGCCTTGGCCGGACAAAGCCGGTTCCTCGCTCGAAGCGGCATAAGCCTTTAAGGACTCGAAAAACGTCTCGAACAGCGACCGGTCTCTCGCCTCATCATGACAGTCAGTTTTAGCTTTCTCCACTGAGGTGCTCAGCCCAGCTCAACTGGGGCACAATCACAGTGGTTCTCCTAGTGCTACCTTAGCCGATATAGCGGAACGTAAGGCACCAAAACATAGGAGCCGGGAAAACCCAACTATTGACCCAAATCATGATTCCGAGCCGATGCATATAGTGATATAAGTTCGGGGTGCCGCACTTGTGAAAGTGGACGGACTTCTCACGCCATATTGATGGGTACTGAAGCCCCTGGGAGTTCCATAATGCGGCGTGGCTTGTCTGCTTCCCTGGATCTTGCATCGTTTGTGCGGCAGTTGAATTGCCGAACGGGTCGTCCGAAGTATGGAGTCCTGAGAGTAAGAGAAAAAAAGAAGGAATCCGGCAGCCCCTAGTGCGGTTTAAGCCGTATTTCAGGCGTGCCGTGATAGTGCCCCTTCCCCTGTGCCCATGGTATTTCAAGAGCGTAGTTATGTATGTGAAGCGCTGGTTTCGCTATATCGTGAGGGCTAGGGTTGGGGCCGCATTGCTATGCTAGCTCGAAACGTGCCAGGCGGTCTTGTTGTAGGGTACTCCGGGCGCGCTTGACAGTGTCCGGCTTTTTGAAGGCCGAACTGGAGAACTGCCTAGAAAGGCTGCTTTGTACTTCTGCTGCGAGCGCTGCTGTGTGCTCCTCCGTTCGGAGGGAGCGTTTAGTGTTCCCATTGATCGTGATTACTCCTCTAGGGCCTGGCATCTTGAGCTTGAGGTATGCATAGTGCGGTACCGCATTGAATTTTGCGAATGCAGTTCGCCTGAGCAGTGTGTGATAGCCACTACGGAACAGGACTATGTCGAAGATTAACTCCTCGCTTCGGAAGTTATCCGGAGATCCGAAGACCACTTCTAGTGTAACTAAGCCTGTACAGTTGGCTTCTACACCTGGTATGATGCCTTTAAAGGTCGTTTTGGTGGGCTTGATCCTCGAGGGATCTATGCCCATCTTTCGCACTGTATCCTGGTAAAGTAGGTTCAGGCTGCTGCCGCCGTCCATGAGGACTCTTGTGAGATGAAATCCATCAATGATTGGGTCTAGAACCAATGCGGCGAAGCCGCCATGACGGATGCTAGTGGGGTGGTCCCTTCGATCAAAGGTGATCGTGTAGGAGGACCATGTGTTGAACTTTGGGGCGACCGGCTCCATCGCATATACGTCCTGTAACGCACGCTTCCACTCCCTCTTGGGGATGTGGGTTGCGTATATCATGTTCACCGTCCGCACTTGCGGGGGAAATCCCTTCTGTCCACTATTGTTCGCCGGCCTGGGCTCCTCCTCATCGTCGCTATGCAGCCCCTTGTCTTTGTTTTCGGCTCTTAACTTGCCTGCCTGCTTGAACACCCAACAATCCCTGTTGGTGTGATTGGCTGGCTTTTCGGGGCTGCCATGTATCTGGCACAAGCGGTTGAGTATTCGGTCCAAACTGGACGGGCCCTGAGTTTTTCTTTTGAATGGTTGTTTCCGTTGACCGGATTTGTAGCCTCGGAATCCGGCATTAACTGTCGTATCCTTGTTGTTGTCGCTGTTAACGCGGCGCTTTTGTTTGTTCCAACGCGACCTGTCACTTTTGTCCTTGGTATTCGAATTACCAGTGTTCTTGGTTAAGTTGTTACTGCGAGCTAGCCAGCTGTCTTCTCCCGCACAAAAGCGGGTCATGAGTGTCGTGAGGGCTGCCATAGATTTCGGCTTTTCCTGTCCCAGGTGCCGGGCCAGCCACTCGTCACGGATATTATGCTTGAAGGCCGCTAAGGCCTCTGCGTCCGGACAGTCGACTATCTGGTTTTCTTTGCTAGGAACCGTGTCCAGAATTGCCTGGCCGATTCTTCTGGCTGCTGAATTATGTGGCTTAGGTCATCGGCGTCCGGTGGTCGCACATAAGTGCCCTGGAAGTTGTCAAGGAATGCGGCCTCCAGGTCCTCCCAAGAACCGATTGAGTTTGCTAGCAAGCTGTTAAGCCAATGCCGGGCCGGTCCCTTAAGTTTGAGTGGGAGGTATTTGATGGCGTGTAGATCATCGCCGCGGGCCATGTGGATATGAAGGAGATAATCCTCGATCCATACCGCAGGATCTGTTGTGCCATCGTACGATTCGATGTTTACGGGTTTGAAGCCCTCAGGGATTTTATGATCCATTATTTCATCTATGAAGCATAGTGGGTGTGCGGCGCCTCTGTATTGGGCTATATCACGACACAGCTCAAAGGAGCTTTGTCTGTTGAGTTCGGCCCGACCGGATTCATTGCGTCCGGAGTGACGATCACCATCACGTGTCGTGGGGCGCCTGCGTGATCCGTAGATCGATCTTGTTTGCCTTGCCTTGTCCTCCAGGATGTCGCACAGGTCGGGCGCATTTTCCCGTGCCTTAGTATGCTTGACGCGGTGCCAGGGCATGCCTTGAGTGGAGGGCCAAGAGGCCTCTCTGTCGCGGCCACGAGGTGGCCGGTCGTCCATGTCATGCGCTGGTGATGTAGGTGCTTCCTCCTCTAGTCGGGCTAGTAGCCTGCGCTTTGGGTAACTCTTGGAGGGGCGTTTGAGTTCATACTCTTCGGCCGCAAGGACTTCAGTCCATCTGTCAGCTAGCAAATCCTGATCAGCTCTAAGCTGTTGCCGCTTTTTCTTGAGGCTGCTTGCCATGGCCATGAGCCTGCGTTTAAAACGCTCTTGTTCGGCAAGATCCTCTGGCACGACGAACTTGTCGTCGTCGATGCTTGCCTCGTCTTCGGAGGGAGGCGTATAATTATCGTCCTCAACCTCTTGCTCCGCCGCCCTCTCGTGAGGGCTGGCTTCTCTGTCCTCCTGTGCAAAATTTTGCTGGAGGGGGTGTTCTTCGGCGCTATCCGGACTAGTATTATCTCCCGTGCCGGAATCACCATTTTTGAAATGGCGGGATTTAGAGCGGCGCCGCTGACGCCGGCGCTTGGGCTGTTTCTTAGAGGTATCGTCCACCGCTATTCCATCGCCATCTCCATCCTTTGGAGTGTCCACCATATATATGTCATATGACGAGGTGGCCTTTCAATGCCCTACAGGTGCTGGTTCTTATTCGTCTCCTGCATCGTCATCCATGCCGTCGGTGTCTTCGGAGTCGAAGTCAAGCATGTCGGTTAAGTCATCGATAGTGGCTACGAAGTGGGTGGTGGGTGTGTTTTGAATTTCTTCATCGTTCATATCCCAACCTTGCTGACCGTAGTCCGGCCAGGGCTCTCCTGATAAAGAGAGAGACTTTAGAGAATTCAGGATGTCGCCGAAGGGCGAGTGCTGAAAGATGTCCGCGGCGGTGAATTCCATTATCGGCGCCCAATCGGATTCGATCGGCGGGGGCGCGGGGGGCTCGGAGTTCGGGGAGGAATCCGGCTCCTCGGAGTCACGGGCCATGCGGAGTGCGGGGCTGGAGTTCGGCTCGATCGCCTTTGAGATCGCAGCCCCTAAGGCAGCGTCCAACCGTTGATCCTCGATTGGCGCAGTGGGCTCCGAATCAATGGTCGGAACCGATGCGTGTGCGGCCTCCAAGGTGTTGTTCGGCGGCAGAGCTATATCATGCCCATCGAGACAGTGCGGCACGCTTGGCTGTGGCTCGAATCCGTCGAAGATCAAGTCCCCGTGGATGTCAGCCGTGTAGTTTAGGCTTCCAAACCTGACCTGATGGCCAGGGGCGTAACTTTCGATTTGCTCAAGGTGACCAAGCGAGTTGGCCCGCAGTGCGAAGCCGCCGAAGACGAAGATCTGTCCGGGGAGAAAAGTCTCACCCTGGACTGCATCGTGGTTGATGATCGAAGAAGCCATCGGGCCTGAAAGCGACGACACAGAGGAACTCTCAATGAAAGCACCAATGTCGGTGTCAAAACCGGCGGATCTCGGGTAGGGGGTCCCGAACTGTGCGTCTAGGCCGGATGGTAACAGGAGACGAGGGACACAATGTTTTACCCAGGTTCAGGCCCTCTTGATGGAGGTAAAACCCTATGTCCTGCTTGATTAATATTGATGATATGGGTAGTACAAGAGTAGATCTACCACGAGATCAAGGAGGCTAAACCCTAGAAGCTAGCCTATGGTATGATTGTTGTATATGAAGTTGTCCTACGGACTAAAACCCTCCGGTTTATATAGACACCGGAGAGGGTTAGGGTTACACAAAGTCAGTTATAATGGTAGGAGATCTTGAATATCCGCATCGCCAAGCTTGCCTTCCACGCCAAGGAAAGTCCCATCCGGACACGGGACGGAGTCTTCAATCTTGTATCTTCATAGTCCTGGAGTTCGGCTGAAGGTATAGTCCGGCTACCCGAACACCCCCTAATCCAGGACTCCCTCACTAACCATAGCATGAAACATATGGATCCAAATCAGCCCCTTACGAAGCAACACATAAACTAGGGTTTAAGCTTCTGTCACTCTAGCAACCGATCATCTACTTATTACTTCCCAATGCATTCCTCTAGGCCCAAATAATGGTGAAGTGTCATGTAGTCGACGTTCACATAACACCACTAGAGAAGAGTCAACATACATCTCATCAAAATATAGAACGAATACCAAATTCACATGACTACTAATAGCAAGACTTCTCCCATGTCCTCAAGAACAAACATAACTACTCACAAAGCATATTCATGTTCATAATCATAGGAGTATTAATATGCATATAGGATCTGAACATATGATCTTCCACCAAATAAACCAACTAGCATAAACTACAAGGAGTAATCAACACTACTAGCAACCTACAGGTACCAATCCCAGACTTAGAGACAAGAATTGGATACAAGAGATGAACTAGGGTTTGAGAGGAGATGCTGCTGGTGAAGGTGTTGATGGTGATTGCCCTCTCCCGATGAGAGGAGCGTTGGTGATGATGATGGCGATGATTTCCCCCTCCCAGAGGGAAGTTTCCCCGGCAGAACAACTCCGCCGAAGCCCTAGATTGGTTCCGCCAAGGTTCCACCTTGTGGCGGCGGAGTCTCGTCCCGAAAGTTGGCTTATGATTTTTTTTCTCATCAAAAGACTCCATATAGCAGAAGATGGGCTTCGGAGGGCCACCAGGGGGCCACGAGGCAGGGGGCGCGCCCCCACCCTCGTGGGCAAGGTGTGGCCCCCCTCCGGAACTTCTTGCGCTTAGTATTTTTTTATATATTCTGAAAATTACTTCCGTGAAGTTTCAGGACTTTTGGAGTTGTGCAGAATAGGTCTCTAATATTTGCTCCTTTTCCAGCCCAGAATCCCAGCCGTCGGCATTCTCCCTCTTTATGTAAACCTTGTAAAATAAGAGACAATAGGCATAAGTATTGTGACATAATGTGTAATAACAGCCCATAATGCAATAAATATCGATATAAAAGCATGATGCAAAATGGGCGTATCGGAACCCAAGTAGCTTGCTGAAGGGAACACCAAACACGCACTTCTCCGGGTTATGCTTCAGATTGATCTTGCGCAGATTGGCAAACATCTCTTCCAAATCCTGGATAAGGGTGGCCTTATCCTTGGTTTGACCACAATATCATCCATATAAGCTTCTATATTTCTATGCAATTGTGGCTCAAAACCAATCTGGAAAGCCCTTGCAAAAGTGGACACGGCACTCTTTAATCCGAACGGCATGCGGACAAAGCAGTACGTACCACAGGGAGTGATGAATGATGTCTTCTCTTCATCTTCCTTAGACATGAAGATCTGATGATATCCTGAGTATGCATCCAGAAAGGAGAGCAAATCACATCCCGAAGTAGAATCCACGATCTGGTCGATGCGCGGCAAGGGAAATGGGTCCTTTGGGCAAGCTTTGTTGAAGTATGTGAAATCAATGCAAAGCCTCCACTTCCCATTAGCTTTCCGGACCACTACTGGAGTTGCCAACCATGTAGGATGCAGTACTCCTCTGACCAAACCAGCTGCCTCCAACTTCTTGATCTCTTCAGCAATGAACTACTGCCTCTCCAAGGCCTGTTTCATACTTTTTGCTTGATGTGTCGTGCATGTGGGCAGATAGCAAGGTGGTGCTCAATTACCTCCCTGGGAACACCGGGTATATCAGATGGTTGCCAAGCAAACACATCAATATTCGCTCATAGGAAGGCAATGAGTGTGCTTTCCTATTTTTCATTGAGGGTGGCGCTGATTGTGAAAGTACCATCAACACCAGCTAGCCATGTCGGGACCTTCTTCACTTGGGGTGCAGTAACCTTGGATCTCTTGTTGTTGGAACACGCCGGCACGCCGTCAATGTGTGTCATGCACTCGGAGGGGGCGCGCTTCCCGGACTCCTTGCTGGAGGTCCTACAATCCATCTTCTTCCCTTTGTTTTCCTTGGCGGGAACTGCTGCCGCCTCAGCCTCTGCTATGACTGCATCCCGATACATCTTGTCCACACAAATAATTGCATCATTCTCATCTGACGGGATAGTGAGGACTCTCAGTGGCCTAGGCATTTTCAGGGTGGTGTAAGCATAGTGGGATGCTGCCATGAACTTGGCCAGGGCTGGTCGTCCAAGAATCCCATTGTACGGCTGGGGAGATCAACCACATCAAACACAATCTTCTCAGTCCAAAAGTTCAGCTCTCCCCCAAACGTCACCGGCAACGTGATCTTCCCCTTAGGATGACTCCTGCCGAGGTTAATTCCTTGAAACATGCCGGTGGCCTCTAGCTCCTCTTATCGTATTTGAAGCTTGCTAATAACTGCTGGGGAAATCAGATTCAACCCGACCCCGCCATTCACTAACATCTTTGTGACCTCGAGGTTGCGAATTGTTGTGGAGACCAACAACGGCAAACACCCTACCGCCGTGGTGCGGCAAGGGTTATCCTCCTCATCAAATATGATGGGCATCTGGGACCACTTGAGCGGCTTTCGGGCCTCCTTGCTGGTTCCACAGCATTGACCTCTCATGCCCATCGCTTGAGTTGGCGATGAGAGGTGTGCAAATATGCACCTTCGTCAATGCATAGGGCATTAGTTGCCTTCTGAAATTCCTGCTCACTAGTTTCCTCTTCATCCCCTCCATCACTGGCATCATCACAGGTTTCCTTCTCTCGGCCCCTAGTGGGCTTTCCTTGGTTCCGAAAGGGCTTGCCGGGGCAATTTGCTTCACCGCCTCGGCCCTTACCGCCAACAGCATTCTGACCTTTCTCCTTATCACGCTTGTCATATTTTGCCCATGATGGTTTGATGTTGGATGTACATGCAGTTCAAATTTGAAATACGACCATTAAATGGCTAGAAACTTACTTAATTTCTTAAAAAGGTCAAATGAACCCTGAAAATTTCTAAATTTTAGCATGACAGTTGTATTAGTGCATGTTAATGATACCACACAAGGATAGGGGATCGCAATAGTTTTCGAGGGTAGAGTATTCAACCCAAATTTATTGATTCGACACAAGGGGAGCCAAAGAATATTCTCAAGTATTAACAGTTGAGTTGTCAATTCAACCACACCTAAAAGACTTAATATCTGCAGCAAAGTATTTAGTAGCAAAGTAATATGGAAGTAGCAGTAACGGTGGCAAAAGTAACAGTAGCAGTTTTGTAGTGATTGTAACAGTGGCAATGGAAAAGTAACTAAGCAAAGATCAATATGTGAAAAGCTCGTAGGCAATGGATCAGTGATGGATAATTATGTCGGATGCGATTCCTCATGTAACAGTTATAACATAGGGTGACACAAAACTAGCTCGAGTTCATCAATGTAATGTAGGCATGTATTCCGAATATAGTCATACATGCTTATGGAAAAGAACTTGCATGGCATCTTTTGTCCTACCCTCCCGTGGCAGCAGGGTCCTATTGGAAACTAAGGGATATTAAGGCCTCCTTTTAATAGAGTACCGGAACAAAGCATTAACACTTAGTGAATACATGAACTCCTCAAACTATGGTCATCACCGGGAGTGGTCCCGATTATTGTCACTTCGGGGTTACCGGGTGACTATTGACTTGCAAAATAGGATCAAGAAGTCACATATATTCATGGAAACATAATAGGTTCAAATCTGAAATCATGGCACTCGGGCCCTAATGACAAGCATTAAGCATAGCAAAGTCATAGCAACATCAATCTCAGAACATAATGGGTACTAAGGATCAAACCCTAATAAAACTAACTCGATTACATGATAAATCTCATCCAACCCATCACCGTCCAGCAAGCCTATGATGGAATTACTCACGCACGATGGTGAGCATCATGAAATTGGTGATGGAGGAAGCTTGATGATGATGATGATGGCGACGGATTCCCCTCTCCGGAGCCCCGAACGGACTCCAGATCAGCCCTGCCGAGAGAGATTAGGGCTTGGCAGCGGCTCCGTATCGTAAAACGCGATGAATCCTTCTCTCAGATTTTTTTCTCCCCGAACGTGAATATATAGAGTTGGAGTTGAGGTCAGTGGAGCATCAGGGGGCCCACGAGACAGGGGGCATGCCCCCCACCCTGATGGATAGGGTGTGGGCCCTCTGACGTTGATTCTTTAGCCAGTATTTTTTATATATTCCAAAAATATTCTCCATGAAGTTTCATGTCATTCCGAGAACTTTTATTTCTGCACAAAAATAACACCATGGCAATTTTGCTGAAAACAGCGTCAGTCCGGGTTAGTTCCATTCAAATTATGCAAGTTAGAGTCCAAAACAAGGTCAAAAGTGTTTGGAAAAGTAGATACGATGGAGACGTATCAACTCCCCCAAGCTTAAACCTTTGCTTGTCCTCAAGAAATTCAGTTGACAAACTGAAAATGATAAAGAAAAACTTTTACAAACTTTGTTTGATCTTGTTGTTGTAAATATGTAAAGGCAGCATTCAAGTTTTCAGCAAAGATTGTGAACTAACCATATTCACAATAACATTTAAGTCTCATGTTTACTCATATCAATGGAATAATCAACTAGCGAGCAATAATAGTAAATCTCGGATCAAAACACTTTCTCAAAACAACCATAATATGATATAACAAGATGGTATCTCGCTAGCCCTTTCTGAGACCGCAAAACATAAATGCAGAGCACCTCTGAAGTTCAAGGACTGACTAAACATTGTAATTCATGGTAAAAGAGATCCAGTCACAGTCATACTCAATGTAAACTAATAGTAATGCATACAAATGGCAGCGGTGCTCTCCAACTAGCGATTTTTAATAAGAGGATGCTGACTCGACATAAAAGTAAATAGATAGGCCCTTCTCAGAGGGAAGCAGGGATTTGTAGAGGTGCCAGAGCTCGATTTTGAAATAGAGATAAATAATATTTGAGTGGTATACTTTAATGTCAACATAACAACCAAGAGATCTCAATATCTTCCATGCTACACACATTATAGGCGGTTCCCATACAGAATGGTAAAGTTTATACTCCCCCTACCACCAACAAACATCAATCCATGGCTTGTCCGAAACAACGGGTGCCTCCAACTAACAACAATCCTGGGGGAGTTTTGTTTGCAATTATTTTAATTTAAGCATGGGACTGGGCATCCCGGTTACCAGCCATTTTCTCGTGAATGAGGAGCGGAGTCCACTCCTCTTGAGAATAACCCACCTAGCATGGAAGATATAGACAACCCTAGTTGATACATGACCTATTCGAGCATACAAACCAGAATTTCATTTGAAGGTTTAGAGTTTGGCACATACAAATTTACTTGGAATGGCAGGTAGATACCGCATATAGGAAGGTATGGTGGACTCTTATCGAATAACTTTTGGGTTTTATGGAGGTGGATGCACAAGCAGTATTCCTGCTTTGTACAAGTGAAGGCTATAAAGAGACTGGGAAGCGACCAGCTAGAGAGCAACAACAGTCATGAACATGCACTAAAATTAATCAACACTGAGTGCAAGCATGAGTAGGATATAATTCACCATGAACATAAATATCGTCGAGGCTATGTTGATTTTGTTTCAACTACATGCGTGAACATGTGCCAAGTCAAGCCACTCGAATCGTTCAAAGGAGGATACCACCCTATCATACCACATCACAACCATTTTAATAGCTTGTTGTCACGCAAGGTAAACCATTATAAACTCCTAGCTAATTAAGCATGGCATGAGCAACTATAATCTCTAATTGTCATTGCAAACATGTTTCAGTCATAATAGGTTGAATTAGGAACAATGAACTAATCATATTTACAAAAACAAGATAGGTCGAGCTCATACCAGTTTTTCTCATCTCAATCAGTTCATCATATATCGTCATTATTGCCTTTCACTTACACGACCGAACGGTGTGGATAATAATAGTGCACGTGCATTGGACTAAGCTGGAATCTGCAAGCATTTAATACAAGGGAGAGGACAAGGTAATATGGGCTCTTGGTTAGATCAACAATAATGCATATGAGAGCCACTCAACATTTTCATCATGGTCTTCTCCTCTCGACCCCCAAAGAAAAGAAAAGAAACCAAACTATTTACACGGGAAAGCTCCCAACAAGAAAAAGAAGAACGAGATATCTTTTTGGGTTTTCTTTTAATTACTACTACTACAAGCATGGAAAGTAAACTAGCTAAAAGCTACAATTAATTTTTTTTGTTTTTCTTAAGGTTTTTCAAACACACAAGAAGAATGCTGGAAAAGAAAATAAACTAGCATGGATATTACAATGAAAAAGTATGAGCACCGACAACTGGCATGAGTGTGTGAACATGAATGTAATGTTGGTGAGAGATACGTACTCCCCCAAGCTTAGGCTTTGGGCCTAAGTTGGTTTAGGGCCATGGCTGGCCTGGTGGATATCCAAAGTTGTAGATGGGGTCATACTGAGATGCAGCAGCTACTGCCTGACGAGCTGCAGCTTGGAGGCGAGGTGCCTCCGTCCTCCTCTCGTACTCGTTCACCTCCTCCCTGGTTATAACATATCTCCTTTTTGCCTGAAAGTCAAAGAAAGTAGGAGCGGGGAGAGCAACATGGACGGTGCGCCCTCTGTCAAAGATTAGTCGGTACTGGAGGAACTTTTCGTTCCTCTCAACAAACTGATGGCGAACCATGGCATTATAATCTAGGTAAGCAGGAGGCAACTCAATATCATTTCCACGTATGGGTATATCAAGATAATTAGCTACACGAGTTGCATAAATTCCACCAAATAAATCTCCACTTATACTATTGTGATGCAACCTATGTGCAACAATAGCCCCCAAGTTATATTGTTTATCACCTAATACCGCACTCTTGAGGACACTAAGATCTGGAACACACATGTGACAAGCCTCATCTTTACCGTTAATGCATCTACCAATGAAGAGAGCAAAATAATGTATGGAAGGGAAATGAATGCTTCCTATGGTAGCTTGTGTGATTTCCCTAGATTCCCCCACAGTGATACTAGCAAGAAAGTCCTTATATTCAGATTTGTGAGGTTCACTAACATTGCCCCAGTGCGGGAGTTTACAAGCAGTATTAAAATCTTCTAGCTCCATGGTATATGATTTATCATAAAGATCAAATAAAATAGTTTGAGAATTGCGCGAGGATGTAAATTTAGACCTTCTCACAAATGAATCAGTTAGATAGAGGTATTGCCGAAACTTATTTGACACGAAGCTCTCAAGATCAGCATTACGCACATATGCGTCAAATTCATCCTTGATGCATGCCTGGACCATGAACTCCTCTGATGGCCATTCACAAGGCCGCACTTGAGCTTCCCTTGGTAGTTCATTCTCCGACTCACATATCGCGAGCCTTGGGCCTTGCTTCCTTGAGGAACCACCTTGGTACATTTTCCTAAACATTTTTCTTCCTCTAGAAAATTTCTGAAATTATCAGTGACTCAAAATAAAAGTGAATCAAACTCAACAAGATTGATAGCAACTACTCCCACAAGTGCCTAGAGGCCATATCATGCATTAAAACTACTTTTGACCACGTAAATTTGAAATGCAAGCTCAAGAATAGGGTCATCTAAGCAGCAAAAATTTGCAATAAATAAAGCACTAGAACAAAAACTAATTGGACCATTGGAGGAGTCACATACCAAAGAACAATCCCCCAAAGCGGTTTTTTGAATGGAGCTTTGAGCAAGGAGATCAAAAATGGCAATAAGATGAACTAGAACTCGGGTTTGAGCTGGTGGAGGATTTTTTCTAGAGGAAGACGAAGTGTGTGGGTGCAAGAATAAGTAGAGGGGGCCCATGTGGGGTCCATGAGGCAGGGGGCACCCTCGTGGCCAGGCGGTGGGTCCCCCTGGTGTGTTCTCAGTGCCAATAATGCTTAAATATTCTAAAAAATCATATAAAATTTTCAGGACAATTGGAGAACTTTTATATTCGAGGTATTTTTTATTGCAAGGATAATTTAGAAAACAGACAGAAAATACTATTTTTGCTTTATTTAATCTAAATAATAGAAAGTAAAAAGAGGGTACATAGAGTTGTGCTTTCTAACTTCATCCATCTCATGCTCATCAAAAGGAATCAACTAAAAAGGTTGATCAAGTGTTGTTAACAAACTCTTTCTGAATCACATGAAACCGGGGAATATTCGAATAACACTAGGTTACCTCAACGGGGATATGCATGTCCCCAACAATAAGAATATCATATTTCTTCTTGACAGTAGGAAGAGGAAATTCAAAACCTCCAATAATAATTGTTGAAGTTTTTCCAATAGAATTAATACTGTGGACTTGAGGTTGTTTCCTCAGAAAGTCTGCCGTATGCTCAATACCAATAACATGAAACGTGACGTTGCCTTTGTTGCAATCAATAACAGCTCCTGCAGTATTCAAAAAGGGTCTACCAAGAATAATACATACTATCGTCCTCGGGAATATCAAGAATAATAAAGTCCGTTAAAATAGTAACGTTTGCAACCACAACAGGCACATCCTCACAAATACCGACAGGTATAGCAGTTGATTTATCAGCCATTTGTAAAGATATTTCAGTAGGTGTCAACTTATTCAAATCTATTCTACAATATAAAGAGACAGGCATAACACTAACACCGGCTCCAAGATCACATAAAGCAGTTTTAACATAGTTTCTTTTAATGGAGCATGGTATAGTTGGTACTCCTGGATCTCCAAGTTTCTTTGGTATTCCACCCTTAAAAGTATAATTAGCAAGCATGGTGGAAATCTCAGCTTCCGGTATCTTTCTTTTATTTATAAAAATATCTTTCATGTACTTAGCATAAGGATTCATTTTAAGCATATCGGTCAAATGCATACGCAAAAAGATAGGTCTAATCATTTCAGCAAAGCGCTCAAAATCCTCATCATCCTTTTTCTTGGATTGTTTAGGAGGAAAAGGTATGGGTTTCTGAACCCATGGTTCTCTTTCTTTACCGTGCTTCCTAGCAATGAAATCTCTCTTATGATAACATTGATTCTTTGATTGTGGGTTATCAAGATCACATCAGGTTCAATCTCTACATCATTGTTATTGCTAGGTTGAGCATCATCATTAATATTATCACTAGGTTCATGTTCATTACCAGATTGTGTTTTAGCATCAGAAATAGAAATATCATTGGGATTCTCAGGTGTGTCATCAATGGGTTCACTAGAAGCATGCAAAGCCCTATCATTATTCCTTTTCTTCTTCTTAGAAGAACTAGGCGCATCAACATTAATTCTCTGGGAATCTTGCTCAATTCTCTTAGGGTGGCCCTCAGGATACAAAGGTTCCTGAGTCATTTTATCCCCCGTAGTCACAACTCTAACAGCATTATCATTTTTCTTATTATCTAATTCATTGAGCAAATCATTCGGAGCTTTAAGCACTTGTTTTACTTGAGTGGTAACCATAGAAGCACGTTTACTAATAAGTTTAAGCTCACCTTTAACTCTAGACATATAATCACTCAAGTGTTCAATCATATAAGAATTACGTTTCAAATGTCTACCAACATAAGCATTGAAGTCTTCTTGTTTAACCATAAAATTATCAAACTCATCCAAGCATTAGCTAGCAAACTTAGTAGATGGGATTTCACCCTTATCAAATCTATAGGGAGAATTTACCTTTACTACCTGTGTAGGGTTATCAAGACCATGTATTTCTTCAATAGGTGGTAAATTCTTAACATCTTCAGCTTTAATACCCTTTTCTTTCATAGATTTCTTTGCCTCTTGCATATCTTCAGGACTGAGAAATAGAACACCCCTTTTCTTCAGAGTTGGCTTAGGAGTTGGTTCAGGAAGTGTCCAATCATTTTCATTACTCAACATATTATTCAATAGCAATTCAGCTTGATCAAGTTCTTTCCCTGAAAACACAACCAGCACAACTATCCAGGTGGTCTCTGGAAGCATCGGTTAGTCCATTATAAAAGATATAGAGTATTTCATTTTTCTTGAGAGGATGATCAGGCAAAGCATTAAGTAATCGGAGAAGCCTCCCCCAAGCTTGTGGGAGACTCTCTTCTTCAGTTTGCACAAAATTATATATTTCCCTTAAGGCAGCTTGTTTCTTATGAGCAGGGAAATATTTAGCAGAGAAGTAATAAATCATATCCTAGGGACTACACACACAACCAGGATCAAGAGAATTAAACCATGTTTTAGCATCACCCTTTAATGAGAACAGAAACAACTTAAGGTTAGAGTAATAGCGAGTTTTCTCATCATTAGTGAACAGGGTTGCTATATCATTTAATTTACTAAGATGTGCCACAACGGTTTCAGATTCATAGCCATAAAAAGGATCAAATTCAACCAAAGTAATTAAGTCAGGATCGACAGAGAAATCATAATCCTTATCAGAGATACATATAGGTGAAATAGCAAAAGCAGGGTCATATTTCATTCTAGCATTCAGAGATTTTCCTTTCAGCTTAGCTAATAGTTTCTTAAGATCACATCTATCATTGCAAGCTAAAAAGTCTCTAGCAGCTTCTTCATCCATAACATAACCCTCAGGAACAACATGCAATTCATGAGTAAATAAGGTGGCTATATCATTTAATTTCGTAAGATGTGCCACAACAGTTTCAGATTCATAGCCATAAAAAGGATCAGATTCAACCAAAGTAATTAACTCAGGATCGATAGAGAAACCATAATCCTTATCAGTAATAAAGATAGGTGAAGTAGCAAAAGCAGGGTCATATTTCATTCTAGCATTTAAAGACTTTTCTTTAAGCTTAGCTAGTAATTTCTTAAGATCAGATCTATCATTGCACGCAAGAAAGTCTCTAGCAGTTTCTTCATCCATAACATAACCTCAGGCACAACAGGCAATTCATATCTAGGGGGAGAATCTTCATCATCACTTTCATCAATATTATCAGTTTCAATAATTTCATTCTCTCTAACCCTAGCAAGTTGTTCATCAAGAAATTCACCTAGTGGCATAGTATTATCAAGCATAGAAGTAGTTTCATCATAAGAATCATGCAAAGCAAAACTGGCATCATCAAAAACATGCGACATATCAGAATAAATAGCAGTAGTAGGTGTCACAAGTTTACTCAAAACAGAAGGTTAATCAAGTGCAGAGCTAGATGACAGTTCCTTACCTCCCCTCGTAGTTGAGGGAAAAATCTTGGTTCTTTCATCTTTCAAGTTCTTCATAGTAATCAACAGATATAAACCCCAAGTGACTCAAAGAATAAAGCTATGCTCCCCGGCAACGGCGCCAGAAAATAGTCTTGATAACCTAGAAGTATAGGGGATAGCAACAGTTTTCGAGGGTAGAGTATTCAACCCAAATTTAGTAATTGGGCACAAGGGGAGCCAAAGAATATTCTCAAGTATTAACAGTCGAGTTGTCAATTCAACCGCACCTGAAAGACTTGATATCTGCAGCAAAGTATTTAGTAGCAAAGTAATATGGAAGTAGCGGTAACGGTGGCAAAAGTAACAGTAGCATTTTTGTAGTGATTGTAACAGTGGAAACAGAAAAGTAACTAAGCAAAGAACAATATGTGAAAAGCTCGTAGGCAATGGATCAGTGATGGATAATTATGTCGGATGCGATTCCTCATGTAACAGTTATAACATAGGGTGACACAAAACTAGCTCCAGTTCATCAATGTAATGTAGGCATGTATTCCGAATATAGTCATACGTGCTTATGGAAAAGAACTTGCATGACATCTTTTGTCCTATCCTCCCGTGACAGCGAGGTCCTATTGGAAACTAAGGGATATTAAGGCCTCCTTTTAATAGAGTATCGGAACAAAGCATTAAAACTTAGTGAATACATGAACTCCTCAAACTATGGTCATCACCGGGAGTGGTTCGGATTATTGTCACTTCGGGGTTACCGGATCATAACACATAGTAGGTGACTATTGACTTGCAAAATAGGATCAGTAACTAACATATATTCATGGAAACATAGTAGGTTCACATGTGAAATCATGGCACTTGGGCCCTAGTGACAAGCATTAAGCATAGCAAAGTCATAGCAACATCAATCTCAGAACATAATGGATACTAGGGATCAAACCCTAACAAAACTAACTCAATTACATGATAAATCTCATCCAACCCATCATCATCCAGCAAGCCTATGATGGAATTACTCACGCACGGCGGTAAGCATCATGAAATTGGTGATGGAGGAAGTTTGATGATGATGATGATGGCGACGGATTCCCCTCTCTAGAGCCCCGAACGGACTCCAGATCACCCCTGTCGAGAGAGATTAGGGCTTGGCGGCGGATCCGTATCATAAAACGCGATGAATCCTTCTCTTTGATATTTTTTCTCCACGAACGTGAATATATAGAGTTGGACTTGAGATCGGTGGAGCATCAGGGGGCCCATGAGACAGGGGGTGCGCCCCCACCCTCGTGGATAGGGTGCGGGCCCCTGACGTTGATTCTTTTGCCAATATTTTTTATATATTCCAAAAATATTCTTTGTGAAGTTTCAGGTCATTCCGAGAACTTTTATTTCTGCACAAAAATAACACCATGGAAATTTTGCTGAAAACAGCGTTAGTCCGGGTTAGTTCCATTCAAATCATGCAAGTTAGAGTCCAAAACAAGGTCAAAAGTGTTTGGAAAAGTATATACGATGGAGACGTAGCAGTTAACGGTGCATAATTTTCTTGTACATTTGAAACATCGTCCATTGCCACTATACTGCAAATTCTTCTTTCACAACTAATACAAAAAATCAACTACATCACATACATTTAGTTATAGGGATCATTTGCGATGAAAATTCGTGGGTCTACTTATGTCTTCCTCCATAAGTTTCACCGGCTTCATCTGCTCAAGTACCGGTCACCCCAAAACACATGTATCCCTGAATCCCCAGTCCCTTTTCCCCAACACCTTCTTGCAAAGAATCACACCGTGGAGACGTGATATGTCCATTTTGCATCATGTTTTTCTACTATTATTTATAGTGTTTTTATGCATTATAACACTTTGTGGAATAATTTTAATGCCTTTTCTCTCATAATATGCAAGGTTTACACAAAGAGGGAGAATACCGACAGCTGGAATTCTAGACCTGAAAAAGCTATGTGGAGATACCTATTCTGCACATCTCCAAATGAGCTGAAATTTTACAGAGAATTATTTTTGGAATATATAATAAATATTGGAGAAAAGAACTACCAGAGGGGGTCGCCCAGGTGCCCAGGCACCAGGGCGTTCCTGCTCCCCCTAGCGCGCCCTGGTGGGTAGTGGGGGCCCTGGCCCACCTCCGGTGCCCATCTTCTGGTACATAAGGTCTTTTGACCTAGAAAAAAAATCAAGAGAGGACTTTCTCATGTATCCTCAAGAACCCTTTTCTTATCATAAGAGATCGTTCCGGCCTGTCCTTTGTTACAAAAAGGATTGGGCTACCTTGCTGCACTTTATTTACCGTTACCATTACTTGCTCGTTACCAATTATCTTACTATCAAACTACTTCTTGCTGACAGTTTTAGTGCTTGCAGAAATTACCTTGCTGAAAACTGCTTCCATTTCCTTCTGCTCCTCGTTGGGTTTGACACTCTTACTTATCGAAAAGACTATGACTGATCCCCTATACTTGTGGGTCATCAAGACGCTTCATGAGGGCCTGTATGGTCACCGCATCCTCCCCGAGCGTGGCCGCCTCCACCAAGAGCGCGTCCACCTACGCCGAGAGTGCGGCCACATCCGCATTGAGCATGGTCGCATCTGCCGAGAGGGTGTCTGCGACAGCTAATAGGGCAGATGCGGAAGCCGAGACAGCTGTAGCAGCTTCTACGATGGCGGCTACAAACACCGACAGCGCTCGAGTAGCCGTCTGTGCTGCGGATGTCGCCCTGGCCTGGGTCAAGGCCATCCACGCCAAGATTGAGGACGCCCACGCAAAGATATTCTAGGCCTCCTCGGAATCCAGATGCACCCCTTGTCCCAAAAGGTGGTGGAGGCCATGGAGCACCTGCTTACTCATGAGATTGTCGAGCGGGAGCTAGAGATGTAGGAGGCAGCGTTGATCAAGGAGCGCCAGGAGGAGGAGGTAGAGAAGAGCATGTTCGTCGAGGAATCGGCGGTGGAGTACCAACCCGAGCTCTAGAGCAAGCACTACTATGATTACTACAACCTTGAGGGTGGCGCCAAGGACGAGGACAAGGACGACGACGTGTCGACTTCACCCTGGGGGACGCGGAGTCCACCAATGGCGGCATGTCGCCATGACAAGTCATCGACATCTCATCTTACACCGACGAGACACAGGGCGGCGTGTCGGCGGCTTTGTTAAAATTATGCGTACTTAGTCTATTTTTATAATGCTCATCTTTTGTTAGAGCAATATTTAGGTCAACTGGCTCTATTTAATTACTAAAATTGCTCGATTCAGTAAGTGTGGTATGTGTGCTGTAGGCTCTTTTGTGTAACCAAATTAGCAAGCAATGTTAAATTATGCAATGATGTGGATGAGCACCGTACCTAGGGAAACTTTGACTCAAATTTGAATGCTCAAACTCATCGCTTGCGCGTAAACTAGAAGGATCATTTGTGATGCGCACATTTGTTCAAAGTGAATGGTGTCCGGCAGCATCGCATGCCAAGTTTCCCTCCACCTTTCGAATTTTTTTCCTATTGCCGAAATATCTAACTCTTCCCCCTCCCCACCTCCCTTTCTCCCTGACCACAAGTCACATTTTTGCTATTTCCTCCTTCTTTCATTCCCAATCTATAGCCGCTTCCTCGCTCATGTTGATGTTGTCTCGCATCAGACTGTCGCGCGCGGTCGCCATGGTCTTCTTCAAAGACCTCTCCAGCGGTTCCTCCTATGACGACGACTCTTTCACCAACTGGGTATGCCTCTCTCTCCTCCCTCTCGGTTTATGATTTGGAATAAAGGATTTTAACTCGGTGGCCGATTTGAGTCCTTTCTTCCTCTTGTAGCTCCCTAGGACCATCACTTGAACCGAATCGAGCGGGGTGGCTGAATATTTGCCTGCTTGTTGTCACCATCAATCTCCATGCATGAAGTTGGTTGCTTTTGAATCTGTGGACAGTGGGAGGAAGTTTCTGGAATGTGCAGAGAAGGTTAGCCCTACATTCATTGTTACAAATCATTTGTTAGATGTGATACAGACACTATCACTATGCTATGTTATTCTGGACGTGATTAAGACAGTGTCATAGTTTCTACCTAGTATCTAAAAATATTGCCATCTCATCAGCGGTGCCCTAAGAAAATTATTTGGCACCGCTCCAGTAGTTTGTGCAGCCAACTTTGCTTCACACATCCGAGCAGCCAAGCAGTAAAATACTAAAACTTTATGGAGCGAAGGAATTGGGCATCGTAGCAACTAGGTGCTCCGGAGTCCGGTTCCCTTAATTTTTCCGCTAGCATCGGCTCGGCAGTGCAGGGAATTGGTGCCAAATTTAACAATAGTTGTTTTGACACCGGTTTTGGCCTACATAGTAAAGGGCCCTAGGGATATGTTACTAAAATTGTGCATGTACACACCTGTTAGTATTAATTTGATGTCATCCAACCATTGTCGCTATGTTGTTGCAGTTATATTTAGCTTCCTCATAAAATGTTCGATTTGTTATTTATAGTACATGACCAAAAACGTGTTGCATTGTTGTGGTTAATTATAGCTTTTCATGTTCCTATATTTGGTTGTTGTCTCAGTCGCAATTAATTCATTTGCACGTTGATCTTTTTGAGAAGATATGTCATAATCAACGTGTTTCTTCAAATTTTCAAAATATGTATGTGGTGATTTTCTATGTTGATAGAAACCCATTTTCCCTACAATTGTTACTGATTTAGTTTTAAATATTATAAGATGAATGTACGTGTTCTTACCTGGAGTGGGTTTATCAAGAGTGGCCACAATCTTTGAAGATGTGCCTGGCAAAGCTCTAGAGCATGTATGAGGAGGAGAACAGAGATAGGCTTAGAGAAAATGTTGTCAACGCTGGAGAATATTTCAAGATATGGGAAAAATAGAAAGATGGAGAATGAGCTCGGATTTCTTAAATTATACTTTGCTAAGATGATGTTGGCGAAGGAGGAGGCACTTTCCCAGTTGGTTAGTGAAAACATGTTCTTACTAAACAGAAATAGAGGTGAAGAAGAAGAAGTTGGCTGATCATGCATCAGTTGATTAGGGAAATGAATATATTATTCTAATATTGTGCTTATGAAGGTGAACTAGCTATATCATGTACTGTGTTGTTTTCATGTAGCTATCGTACTATGATGTCAAAATATATTGTGCATCGGATATGAAATCGGCAAACAACTGTTCGATATGAAATGTGAACTTTCTTAATACTGAAATTATTAATATAAACTAATAAACCTGCTAAATGGGTTATGAAACTTTACAAACGGCTCTAGCAGTAAAAGCGTGTGTGATGGATAGCCCAATGTCATACAATTTTGTTTATCAAATCGTGTGTGATATACTTGAATAATGCAAATGGTTAACAGATGCAGAGCGCGTGTGATCTTACTCCTATCATAGACGAGGCTATACAAAAACTATGTGTGCTGTAGATACGAACGGAAATGTTTGTCTGGGATTCACTGTGTTTGATGTGTAGAAGAACGAAAATGTTTGTCTTGGATTCACTATGTGGGATGTACATACGAACAGAAACGTTTGTCTGGGATTCACTGTGTGGGATGTACATACGAACATAAACATTTTTCTAGGATTCACTCTATGGGATGTACATACGAATGGAAACGTTTGTTTGGGATTTATTGTGTGGGATGTACATACGAACAGAAATTATTGGGCATGTATAATTGTCTGTGATGGCTCGCCCGATCGCACACGAGCTCATTTTACCTAGCATGTGTGACCAGAGGACCTATCCCCGACGGTTTCTGGGTCATGTGGGAAGGACCCCCTATCGCACACACAGGCAAGGTGGCGGTTTAGAACTACGTCATGGAAAGGGGTTAAAACCGTTTATATAGCAGGTTGTTGGACTAGTGTTAGGCCCAAGTATGGTGAAGTGTCGTGTAGCCAATGTTCACATGACACCACTAAAGGAAGCAACACCATACATATCATTAGAATGCCGAATGAATACCAACTTCACATGAGTACTTATTACAAGACTTCCGCCATGTCCTCAAGAATGAAAGTAACTACTGAAAAATTACATTCATCCTGAAGATCAGAGGTGTATTGAATATGCTTGAGGATCTGAACATTTATCTTCCACCAAATAGACTCAACTACAAGATGTAATCAACACTACTAGCAACCCACAGGTACCAATATGAGGTTTTGGGACAAAGATTGAATAAAAGAGATGAAGTAGCATTTGAGATGAGATGGTACAAATGAATATGTTAATGAAGGTTGGTCCTCCCTCGGTGAGAGGGTCACTGGTGATTGAGGGAGTCCTGGATTATGGGGTCCTCAGGTGTCCGGGCTTTGTAGCATGGGCCGAACTGATGGGACACGAAGATACAAGATAGAAGGCCTTCCCCCGTGTCCGGGTGGGACTCTCATTTGCAAGGATGGCAAGCTTAAACATCCAGATATGTGGTTTCCTTTCTCTGTAAACCGACTCTGTACAACCCTAGGCCCCTCCAATGTCTATATAAATCGGAGGGTTTAGTACGTAAAGATCATCACAAATCATAGAGGCTAGACATCCAGGGTTTAGCCATTACGATCTCGAGGTAGATTGACTCTTGTAATAACCCTATACTCATCAAAGTTAATCAAGCAAGAAGTAGGGTATTACCTTGTAAGTGCATCTAGTGCCCCTTAGTGATTTTGGTGTATTGAAGACTTATAGGTTAAGGGACTAATGTGTTTATGAGTGTACAAAGGTCCATAAGTCTATGAGGAGTTTGATATTTATAGATAAAGTCGACCCCTAAAAATGAAGTTCTTCGACTGAAGACTTTGGATTTCTGAATACTTTCTGAAGACTTTGAAAGTGAAGAAATTGGTGCAATCCTGAAGACTTGGTATTCATTCGAGGAACATGAAGCATGAAGACTTTTGTTTTCGTAGTTTCGTTTTATCTTTCTTGAGTCATAGGAAACACCGTACTGTTAAAGGGGGTCGAGGAAATACTAAGGAAAAATTTCCATGTGATGTTCAACTCAAATCCTACACCTACCAATCCTTTCGAGTGAAGCCATTGGAAATCTCATACAGCTCAGTCAATTTCTTCAGTGACAAAGACGAAGTTCTTCTGGTCTCTGAGGAATTTGTTCTCACTAAGGAGTTAGGAGTTCGCCAGTGCGGATTGCCTACACAGTGAGGAACATGATAGCCCTGAGGATTTTTCTACTCAAAATTCCGACCGTTGCTATGCTATGCGCCAGCTATCCCAAAATATCTACCCACCTAACACTCATATCATTGAAGGGCATTTATGTCTTGTCATGTCGGGCTGCTCCCTAGGCTATAAATAGCCGCCCCCTACAACCACTAGCTGGTTGGCTGCTCCGAGAGAAACTAACACTTGTCATTTGAGAGCATCCCATCCTCTGAGGACTTTGAGTGAAAATCATCAAGTGAGGAAAACCCAAACCCAAACACCTACAAAACCCAAGTGATTGAGGATCACTGAAGAGATTGATCCTGCGTGGATCCGACGCTTGTTACCTTTGAAGGCTGTGCATCTTCCAGATGGTTAGGCGTCATGGTCTAGAGCATCCAAGAGGAAATTGTGGATCACCGAGTGACCAAGTCTGTGAAGGTTTGGAAGTCACCTAAAGACTTACCACGAGTGATTGGGCGAGGTCTATGTGACCTTAGCTCAAGGGGAATACGGTCAGGACTGAGTGTCCTGAGCTGCATGTTCAGGACTGGGTGTCCGAGACTTTGTGTCCTCAGGTTTAAATACCTAGCCGCCCTAACCAGACGTACAACTGTCACAGCAATTGGACTTGGTCTACCAAATCAGTGTCTTCACCGAGCTAACTGGTTCCATTTCCTCAACCCTTCCATTTCCTCATTTCTATGTTGTGTGCTTGTTCATATCTGTTTGAAGACTTTGACTGAAGACTTTCTCTATTTCCTCGGTTCAATTTCTTCAGTCTGTTTGTCTTATCCTGTGTTATCCTGTGTTTACGCTATTTGTACTCTGTGCTTGTTTTCATTTCATCATGAAGACCATGCTCATGCACTGTTTTGTTTACTTATGAGTACTTATTCCAGTGCAAGTAGTTCTTCACTCAGGAATTTCCTCACCCTGAAATTCCTCAGTGAAGAATTCATAAAAATCGCCTATTCACCCCCCCTCTAGTCGATATAATGCACTTTCATACCTCCATTAAGAGGGCCCGAACCTGGGTAAACATCGTGTCCCCTTGTCTCCTGTTACCTTTGAGCCTTAGACGCACAGTTCGGGACCCCCTACCCGAGATCGGCTGGTTTTGACACCGACATTGGTGCTTTCACTGAGAGTTCCACTATGTCGTCGATGTCGGGATCGATGGCTCGCCTTGTCATTAACGACAACATTACCTCTGGAGAGTTCCTAGCTCCGGGACAGGTCCTCCAGCTCGGCGGTTTCACCATGGGCCCCCGTGCGACCGTTAAGCCAAAGGTAGTCCTCGAGATCGCTAAACATCGTCTTCGCGTCGGCCTTGAACACCTCGAAAAGATGGATCCAACAGATGTCTCATCCTTAAATGAGCTACTTGATTGCATCGCCACCCTGGGAGTTGCAACTGACTATGATCGGATTGGGCTTAAACCCGATTAGAGGGAAATCAAGTCCCCGCTGATCACCCACGTTGTAGCGGTCATAGAGGAACAAGCCGAGAATACTTCTCCCCCTAAGTTAAGAACAAGCTATGTTCGGATTCCCGAGTCCTGGCAGAGGGATACCCATCTTCGGGAAGAGACCTCATGTCCTCCGAACATAGAACCGGGCGTTGAGCCCGAAGGCCACCAGGACACTCTGGACCCTGGGTCGGTGACCTCACAAATTCTTCATACTCCAGATGCAATAATGGGTCAGGGTTCGGATTTTAACCCGCCCACCCACCACAAGCAATATTCCCCAAGCAATTCAGGTCCTCCATATGTATGCGACCTAATGTATGTATGACGTCAACCTGAGGAAACGGTCCACCACTTTTGGGCCAGATTCCTCCTTGTTAAAAACAAGATCAAAGATTGCTGCGATGACGACGCGGTTTCAGTATTTTACCGCAACTGTACGGACGAGGGAATCCTTAACGCCCTCAACTGCCTCCACATACTGCACATTGCAGATTTGGCACACATCGTACAGAAGTACAGCCCAATGGAAAGCACATGGAAGGCCCAGACAGCTCAGTGGGAACCTCCTGCCTTCAAGCAGCCCACCGGACGCACAAAATGGATGCACCCTTATGTGGCGCCTGATCATCATCTCATGGACAAAAAAATCAAGCCCTTCACGGGACACAAAACTTTCCTTGACGACCTACTTGACAAACCCTGTCAGATACATACGACGCCAAATACAGAACCAACACATAGCCTTTGGGCATGTTGGGTACTCCGGCAGGTGGCTAAGAGCAGCGAGGCCATCCTCACCAACATCACTCCAGAGAGGCACTCTTCGGAGGACGCCGATCTCAACGTTTTTACGATCTTCGAGACCTTTTCTTCCAACAACCGACGCAAAAGGGCATTACGCAACCTTGCCGAAGTCAACCAGGTAGCCGCAATAAATCCTTGGAATGACATGGCGATAACCTTCACCGCCGATGACGAGCCAAGGGCCAGATCAGTCCGAGCACCCGCCGCCTTGGTCTTAAACCCAATAGTGGATGGCTTTCAGCTCCCCAAAGTGATCATGGATAGCGGTAGCGGACTGAACCTCATCTATGAAGATACACTCCAGAAAATGCAGATGGACAAAAGTCGCATTGAGCAAAGCGGCACCACTTTCCGAGGCATCATCCCCACTCGAGAAGCACGAAGCTCGGGGAAGATCAAACTCGACTCATATTCGGCACATCGGAGAACTATAGGACCGGAGAGTTGCTCTTCCACGTGGCACCTTTCAACATCGGATATCACGCCCTGTTAGGGCGAGACGCATTCATACGCTTTCAAGCCATACCCCATTACGGATATATGAAGCTCAAAATGCCAGGGGCCAACGGAGTTATCACTATCACTAGTGATCCGGATATAGCACTTCGCGCTAAAAATAAAACTGCATCCCTAGCCCTCGAGGCGCTATCCGAGGCCCTTGTGGCCGAGGAACTAACCACTCTGCGCTCTACAGTGGACAAGGATGATGTAATCCTCAACAAGAGGCCCAAATCCACTTCCTTTAAGCCAGCAGACGAAATAGCCAAATTCCAAGTACATCCAACGGATCCTAATAAAACAACAACCATTGGAGCACAGCTAGATCCAACGATCGACGCTGCTCTAAGAGCGTTTTTGCGCGAAAATTGGGACATCTTTGCCTGGCATCCCTCGGATATGCCAGGAATCCCACACAGACTAGCCGAACACAGCGTCAATATAATAAAAGGGTTTAAACCAGTCAAGCAAATGCTGCAGCGATTTTTCAAACCCAAGTGACAAGCTATGGGGGAGGAGCTAGCCAAATTACTTGAAGCCGGGTTCATCAGGGAGATCAAACACCAGGACTGGCTAGCTAACCTGGTCATGGTGCTAAAGAAGGACAAATCCGGGCGCCTTTGTGTCGATTTCAAAGACCTCAGCAAGGCCTGCCCTAAGGACCCCTTCCCACTGCCCCGCATTGACCAAATCATTGACGCAACTGCAGGACACGATTCATTGTGCTTCCTCGACGCATACTTCGGATACCATCAAATTAAGATGAATGAATCCGATCAGGCCGCAACGACATTCATTAATCCGTACGGGCCTCTCTGCTTAAACACTATGCCTTTCGGACTCAAAAACGACGGCACCACTTACCAACGCATGATTCAAACATGCCTAGAAAAACAAATTGGCAAGACAGTGGAGGCATATGTAGATGATGTACTCATCAAAACTAAACATGTCGAATCATTGGTGGATGATTTGCACCTTACATTCGACAACCTCTGAACATACGACATACGACTCAATCCGGAAAAAATGGTTTCTCAGCGTCCCAGCCGGAAAGCGGCTCGGGTTCATTGTTTCCAATAGAGGAATCGAAGCAAATCCATCCCAAATCCAAGCCTTGTCACAATTGGCAACGCCAACAGACCTAAACCAGGTCCAAAAACTAGCTGGGTGCGTGGCAGCCTTGAGCGGCTTTATCTCCAGATTGGGAGAAAAGGCACTGCCGCTTTATTGCCTGCTCCAACGTACCGATCACATTGAGTGGACGGATGCGGCAACAACCAGGTTGGAAGAAATAAAAACTTTGTTAGCAAACAACCCAATCCTTGCAGCACCAAACGTCGGAGAACCTATGCTACTGTACATATCAGCAACTCACTAGGTAGTGAGCGTTGTGCTCGTTGTCGAATGAGAGGAAGAGGGACACAAACTCCCACTCCAAAAAGCAGTATACTATGTATCGGCGGTCCTTACACCATGTAAATCCCGATACCCGTGATACGTCTCCAACGTATATATAATTTCTTATTGTTCCATGTTGTTTCATTATCAATCTTGGATGTTTTATAATCATTTTATATCATTTTTGGTACTAACCTATTGACATAGTGCCAAGCGCTAGTTGATGTTTTTTTCCATATTTTTACATCGCAGAAAAACAATATTACATGGAGTCCAAATGCCATGAAACTTTACGGAGATTTTTGATGGACCGGATGGAAGATATTGGGCTCTGGTTGCACCCGGCGGGAGTCCCGAGGAGTGGACAACCCACCAGGGCGCGCCAGGAGGCCCAGGCATGCCCTGGTGGGTTGTGCCCACCTCGGGTGCCCCCCGGACCGCCTCTTTGCTCTATAAATACCCCAATATTCCACAAACCCTAGGGGAGTCAACGAAATATTCATTCAGCCGCCGCAGAGTCCAGAACCACCAGATCCAATCTAGACACCATCACGGAGGGGTTCACCACTTCCATTGGTGCCTCTCCAATGATGCGTGAGTAGTTCTTTGTAGACCTTCGGGTCTGTAGTTAGTAGCTAGATGGCTTCATCTCTCTCTCTCTTGATTCTCAATACAATGGTCTCTTCGAGATCCATATGATGTAACTCTTTTGCGGTGTGTTTGTTGGGATCGATGAACTTTGAGTTTATGATCAGATCTATCTTTTTATATCCATGAAAGTATTTGTGTTTCTTTGATCTATTTTATGCATGATCTCTTATAGCCTCTATTTCTTTTCCGATATTTGTGTTTTGTTTGGCTGCTCGGTAGTGGGTTTGATCTCACGGTGCTTGATCCCAGTGACAGAAAGGGAACCGACACGTATGTATCATTGCTACTAAGGATAAAAAGACAAGATCTATATCTACCGCCATATAGATACACAGATCCTGTCTACATAATGTCATCGTTCTTATTGCATTACTCCATTTTTATGAACATAATACACTAGATGCATGCAGGATACCGGTCGATGTGTGGAGTAATAGTAGTAGATGCAGGCAGGAGTCGGTCTACTAATCCTGGACGTGATGCCTATGTAATGATCATTGCCTGGATATCATCATAATTATTTGAGGTTCTATCAATTGCCCAATAGTAATTTGTTTACCCACAGTTTGCTATTTTTCTTGAGAGAAGCCACTGGTGAAACCTACGGCCCCCGGGTCTTCTTTCTCATATATTTGCCTTTGCGATCTACTCTTTTATTTGCTTTTATTTTCAGATCTATTGAACCAAAAATACAAAAATACCTTGCTGCATTTTTTTTATTTGGCGTTCGATCTATCCATATTTACAACTTTATGTCCTGTCACACACCGTTTGAGGCGCCGTTACCCGAAAGGGATTGACAACCCCTTTAACATGTCGGGTTGTGAGGTGTTGTTATTTGTGTGCAGGGGTTGTTTACGTTGTGTTTCTTGGTTCTCCTACTGGTTCAATAACCTTGGTTTCATATCTGAGGGAAATACCTACCGCCGTTGTGCTACATCATCCCTTCCTCTTTGGGGAAATACCAATGTAGCTTCAAGTGACATCAAAAGGATTTTCTGGCACCGTTGCCGAGGAGGATCTTCAACATACACCAGGTTCCTAATCAAAAATATCATCTCCTCGCAATTTACATTATTTTCCATTTACCTCTCATTTTCCTCTCCCCCACTTCACAAAAATTTGTCGTTTTTATTCGCCTTTGTTTTTCTGTTTGCCGTTTTCTCGTCAGATCTACCCTTTTCTTGCAATCATAAGTGATTTCGGTATGGCACCAACAGATGATGGACTTACTCCTAAGATTGGATGTACAGGCAATTTTGATGCTAAAAATTTTATCTTAGGGCAAGGGAACGTTATGGGAAAAGAACGTATCCAAGAATTTTTCAATTGTGTTGGGAAGCTTAGTATTGATGATTCTCCTATACTTAAAACTACTAGATCTTATGTGGATGCTATTTCAGCACTAGTTCTGAAACT
This sequence comes from Triticum aestivum, assembly GCF_018294505.1. Classification (NCBI taxonomy): domain Eukaryota; kingdom Viridiplantae; phylum Streptophyta; class Magnoliopsida; order Poales; family Poaceae; genus Triticum; species Triticum aestivum. The sequence continues at coordinate 274,741,439 of NC_057794.1, forward strand.
TGAAAGTAAATTTATTCGTACCCGTCCTACCTTGCCAAGATTGCTTTTTGAGCTTCCCGTTATAAAAAATCCTAGAGCTAAAAAGTTGGCCACTCTTGTTCTTATGAATGAGTTTGACTACATAATACGGGAAGCTTGGGAAATCTTTGACTTTTAGGGTATGGATCGTGAAAAACCTGTGATAGATGAAATTATTTACAATAGTGACTATGCTTTAAAACATTTGCTTGGGGACAATAAAACCTTTGATGAATCTTAAAATGGAAGTCCCAGTTCTAGATATAATCCAACAAGTCCTCAATAATGTTAATCAACATTACTCTTGGATTGTTGCGGGAAATCAAAAGGGTCATGATGAAAACCAACTTAGGATTGCTAAGGCCTCTATGGATAACATGGTTTATGTTGTGTTTACAAAGCCTCATGATGAAAATACCTCTAAGAAAGTCAAGAACAAGGATGACAAAACTTAGATCCTTGCTTTATGCCTAGCTAAGGGCGTTAAACTATAGCGCTTGTTGGGAGGCAACCCAATGAATAAATTTATTTTTGCTTTTTGCTTCCTGTTTTTGAGTGTTATCACAATTATTATACTGTTATGATTGTTTTTTTGTGTGTTTTAATTAGTGTTTGTGCCAAGTAAAGCCTTTAGGATCTTCTTGGGCAATAGTTGTTTGATCTCGCTGAAAAAATAGAAAGTTTTGGGCTCACGAAATTAATTTTCATTTTTCTATCAAAGAGCGATAAAATACCCATTCCACTTATAGTAGATAAATATACAAATTCCTCAGGTCATCCTAATTTTTCAAAGTTTTTTGAGTTACAGAAGTATTCGAAATAGTCAGATTGCTACAGACTGTTTTGTTTTGACAGATTCTGTTTTCTTTGTGTTGTGTGCTTATTTTGATGGCTCTATGGTTTTCTTTGATGAGTTTTTGCCATAGAAAAGTTGGAATATAGTAGATATAATACAAAAACAAAATATGAATTGGTTTGATACAACACTTATAGTAGTGATTTATTATTCTTATACTAACGGATCTGACGAAGGCTTTGTTGAGTTTTGTGTGATTGAAGTTTTCAAGTTTTGGGTTATCTTACGATGGATCAGGGAATGGTGTAAGAGCCTAAGCTTGGGGATGCCCCGGCATCCTAAGCTATTATCCAAGAATGAGCAACCAACTAAGCTTGGGGATGCCCCCGAGTGGCATCCCCGCTTTCTTCCAACAACTATCGGTATTTTACTCGAGACTATATTTTTATTCGTCAGATGGTATGTGTTTTGCTTGGAGCGTCTTGTATGATATGTGTATTTGCTTGTTTTATTTTTTTCTTTTAAGTCATCAATCTTGGCTGGACACACCTATTTGAGAGAGCCAAAATTATGTCATGACTTGTTAGAATTGCTCTCTATGCTTCACTTACATCTTTTATGAGCTAGGACTTGCTCTAGTGCTTCACTTATATCTTTTTGAGCACATTGTGCTTTGTTATTTTTGAAGAAATCCTCTCTTGCTTCACTTAAATTATTTTGAGAGAAAGAAAATTTTTTTGTGCTCATGATCTTCACTTATATTTGTTTGATATTATGAAAAGAAACACATGAAAATTAGTCCCAAAGTGATAGATATCCAAGAAGGATAAAGAAAGAAATAAATGTCATGAAGATCATTGGAAAAAATAAACTTGATTCTTAGTAATAGTTTTGAGATATGATGATGTGATATGTGAGTCATCTTGATGAGTAATTATGCTTTAGTAGGAAAATTGGTGTTAAGGTTTGTGATTACCTATGCATGCATGAAAGTCAATAATTATGCAATGAAATTATATCCTACTTGTGGTGCATTATTCAGTGTTAAGTATGCTTAATGCTTGCTTATGAGATTATTCGTTTCTTGGTTGGTCGCTTCCCAATCTTTTGCTAGCCTTCATTTTGCACTAAGTATGACCTCTACTTGTGCATCCAAAATCCTTTAAACCAGTTTTGCCACATGAGTCCACTATATCTACCTATATGCGGTATTATTTTGCCGTTCTAAGCAAATTTGCATGTGCCAACTCCAATTTTCAAAATAAACTTCTCTCTTGTGTGTTTGTTTTGCTCGCGGAGTGGTGAGGGGTAGCTAATATTTTCCATGCTAGATGTGTTATTCTCAAGAAGAGTGTTTATTCACTTGTCATTGCACGGGAGTAAGGCAAAGGTATTAGGGATGCCCAGTCCTGAAATGCAAAAACAAATGAATTTACTTTATGTTGTCAAATAATAAATTCCTTGGAAAGTGTTGGTATGGAGGGCACCCGTGGATACAGTTAGCCATGGAAAGTGAAAGTTATGGTGGAAAAAGGAATGAACTTTATTTTCTGTTTGGAAACCGCCTATGATATATCTATGCATGGAAAGTATTGGGAACTCTAAGTCGTTTTCGTTGGTGGGATGGATACACCTCTAAAAATGTTTTTATCTCAATTTTTTTGCTTTGAGCTCTGGCACCTCTACAAATCTCTACTTCCCTCTCCGAAGGGCCTATCTTTTACTTTATGCAATTTGTATTTCGAGTCTCCATCTTATCTTATAAAAGCACCAACTAGGGGGCAATATGATTGTACTTAAGTATTGGGTGTAGTTAATATTTGAGTGTGTTTCATGAATGGATCAATGTTTGAGCATGATGGGCTAGGGATAACTTATTTTACTATTGATATTTTGAAAGACATGGTTGCTTGTTGATATGCTTAAGTATCTAAGTTATCATGTCAAAACTAGACTATTGCTTTGAATCACATAAAAGTCCAAATGTCCATGCTATAAAGAAAACAATATGACATGACATGATGAACAACACTCCACATCAAAAATTATTTTTTTATCACTCACCTACTCGAGGACGAGTAGGAGTTAAGCTTGGGGATGCTGACACGTCTCCAACGTATCTATAATTTTTTACTGTTCCATGTTGTTTTATTATCGATCTTGGATGTTTTATAATCATTTTAGTCATTTTATATCATTTTTTGGTACTGACCTATTGACATAGTGCCAAGTGCCAGTTGTTGTTTTTTCCATGTTTTTTACATCGCAGAAAATCAATATCAAATGGACTCCAAATGCCACGAAACTTTACGGAGATTTTTTATGGACTGGATGGAAGATATTGGGCCCTGGTTGCACTAGGGGGGTCCCGAGGAGGGGACAACCTACCAGGGTGCGCCAGGAGGCCCAGGCGCACCCTGGTGGGTTGTGCCCACCTCGGCTACATCCCGGACCGCCTCTTCGCTCTATAAATACCCCAATATTCCAGAAACCCTAGGGGAGTCGACGAAATATTCATCCAGCCGCCGCAGAGTCCAGAACCACCAGATCCAATCTAGACACTGATACGTCTCCAACGTATATATAATTTTTGATTGCTCCATGCTATATTATCTACTGTTTTGGACATTATTGGGCTTTATTATCCACTTTTATATTATTTTTTGGACTAACCTATTAACTGGAGGCCCAACCCAGAATTGTTGTTTTTTGCCTCTTTTAGGGTTTCGAAGAAAAGGAATATCAAACGGAGTCCAAACGGAATGAAACCGTCGGGAACGTGATTTTTAGGAAGATTATGATCCGAGAGACTTGGACCCTACGTCAAGAAAGAAAACAGGATGGCATGAGGTAGGGGGCGCTCCCACCCCCACCAGGCGCGCCCTCCACCCTCGTGGGCCCCCTGTTGCTCCACCGACGTACTCCTTCCTCCTATATATACCTACGTACCCCCAAACGATCAGACACAGAGCTAAAACCCTAATTCCACCGCCGCAACTTTCTGTATCCACAAGATCCCATCTTGGGGCCTGTTCCGGAGCTCCGCCGGAGGGGGCATCGATCACGGAGGGCTTCTACATCAACACCATAGCCTCTCCGATGAAGTGTGAGTAGTTTACCTCAGACCTATGGGTCCATAGTTAGTAGCTAGATGGCTTCTTCTCTCTTTTTGGATCTCAATAAAATGTTCTCCCCCTCTCGTGTGGAGATCTATTCGATGTAATCCTCTTTTTGTGGTGTGTTTGTTGAGACCGATGAATTGTGGGTTTATAATCAAGTCTATCTATGAATAATATTTGAATCTTCTCTGAATTCTTTTATGTATGATTGGTTATCTTTGCAAGTCTCTTCGAATTATCATTTTGGTTTGGCCTACTAGATTGATCTTTCTTGCAATGGGAGAAGTGCTTAGCTTTGGGTTCAATCTTGCGGTGTCCTTTCCCGGTGACAGTAAGGGCAGCAAGGCACGTATTGTATTGTTGCCATCGAGGATAACAAGATAGGGTTTTCTTCATATTGCATGAGTCTATACCTCTACATCATGTCATCTTGCTTAAGGCGTTACTCTGTTTTTAACTTAATACTCTAGATGCATGGTGGATAGCGGTCGATGAGTGGAGTAATAGTAGTACATGCAGGCAGGAGTCGGTCTACTAGTCTCGGACGTGATGCCTATATATATGATCATACCTAGATATTCTCATAACTATGCTCAATTCTGTCAATTGCACAACACTAATTTGTTCACCCACCGTAGAATACTTATGCTCTCGAGAGAAGCCACTAGTGAAACCTATGCCCCCCGGGTCTATCTTTATCTTATTAATCTCCTACTACTTAGTTATTTCCTTTGCTATTTACTTTGCCTTTATTTTACTTTGCATCTTTTATCATAAAAATACCAAAAATATTATCTTATCATATCTATCAGATCTCACTCTCGTAAGTGGCCCTATAGGGATTGACAACCCCTATTTGCGTTGGTTGCGAGGATTTATTTGTTTTGTGCAGGTGCGAGGGACTCGTGCGTAGCCTCCTACTGGATTGATACCTTGGTTCTCAAAAACTGAGGGAAATACTTATGCTACTTTGCTGCATCATCCCTTCTTCTTCGGGGAAAACCAACGCAGTGCTCAAGAGGTAGCAAGAAGGATTTCTAGCGCCGTTGCCGGGGAGGTCTACACAAAAGTCAACATACCAAGTACCCATCACATACCCTTATCTCCCGCATTACATTATTTGCCATTTGCCTCTCGTTTTCCTCTCCCCCCACTTCACCCTTGCCGTTTTATTCGCCCTCTCTTCCTATCATCCCTCTCTTTCCGCTTGCCTTTCTTCCGCTATGTCTGAATCAAGAAGGGTTGGGGGTTCTCTCCAGAGTTTTAGTACTTTGGACAACCCCTCTATCCTCACTAAACTTATAAATAAGGATACTATGGAAAAACCTACCGGAGTTATCAATGACAGTCTTAATAATTTTGATGAAGATGATTCTAGAATTTTTCGTTATTTACTTGATGAATCTTTGAAATATGCTTGGTATAGATTATTAAGGATCAGGGCTAGCTATGTTCCTCAATATTAAATTGAAGTTTACCTAAAAAGCTTTTATATTGCCTTTCCTTCTTCTTTTAAGCATGTCTTAAATTCTATATTTGAAGAAGGTTTCCTTGAAGGGGATGTCATAGACACTTATGAAAAAAGGAAAACTATATTTGGGCACCCCATGAATGAGAAAGTTGAATATACATCTATTTTGCTCTCTTACCAAAATGAATCTATTAAAGAGATAAAGGCTAGCCTAGATACAAACTTCTGTAACATGCTTAATCTTTCTTCTACCATTAATAGCCATGTGCTTTATCAAAATAGAAGTATTAATTCTATAGATAGCAAGTTTGCTATTTTCTTTCCTAATATCAAAGATGGCAATACCTAGATCTATTCTTGCTTGTTATGCCTAGCAAGGGGCGTTAAACGATGGCACTTGTTGGGAGGCAACCCAATTTTATTTTTATTCCTTGCTTTTTGCTCCTGTTTAGTAATAAATAATTTATCTAGCCTCTGTTTTGGTTGTGTTTTTTGTGTTTAATTAGTGTTTGTGCCAAGTAGAACCATTGGGAAGACTTGGGGAAAGTCTTGTTGAACTTGCTGTAAAAAATAGAAACTTTAGCGCTCACGAGAACTGCTGTCATTTTTATTTACTCACATTCAGCAATTTAGTTAATTATTTTTCATATGATTAATAGATAAATTACTCACATTCAGCAATTTATTTTAGAATTTTTGGGGTTCCAGATCTTGCGCTAGCTACAGATTACTACATACTGTTCTGTTTTTGACAGATTCTGTTTTTCGTGTGTTGTTTTCTTATTTTGTTGAATCTATGGCTAGTAAAATAGTTTATAAACCATAGAGAAGTTGGAATACAGTAGGTATAACACCAATATAAATAAAGAATGAGTTCATTACAGTACCTTGAAGTGATCTTTTGTTTTCTTTCGCTAACGGAGCTCACGAGATTTTCTACTTTAAGTTTTGTGTTGTGAAGTTTTCAAGTTTTGGGTAAAGATTTGATGGATTATGGAACAAGGACTGGAAAGAGCCTAAGCTTGGGGATGCCCATGCCACCCCCAAAATAATCTAAGGACACCTAAAAGCCAAAGCTTGGGGATGCCCCGGAAGGCATCCCCTCTTTCGTCTACTTCTATCGGTAACTTTACTTGGAGCTATATTTTTATTTACCACATGATATGTGTTTTTCTTGGAGCGTCTTGTATGATTTGAGTCTTTTCTTGTTAGTTTACCACAATCATACTTCCTGTACACACCTTTTGAGAGAGCCATACATGATTTGGAATTTGTTAGAATACTCTATGTGCTTCGCTTATATCTTTTGAGTTATATAATTTTGCTCTAGTACTTCACTTATATCTTTTAGAGCACGGTGGTGGATTTGTCTTATAGAAACTATTGATCTCTCATGCTTCACTTAGATTATTTTTAGAGTCTTAAATAGCATGGTAATTTGCTTAAAATCTTAATATGCTTGGTATACAAGATTAATAATAAAACTTTCTTATGAGTGTGTTGAATACTATGATAATTTTGATACTTGATAATTGTTTTGAGATATAGAGATGGTGATATTAAAGTCATGCTAGTTGAGTAGTTGTGAATTTGAGAAATGCTTGTGTTGAAGTTTGTGATTCCCGTAGCATGCACGTATGGTGAACCGTTATGTGATGAAGTCGGAGCATGATATATTTATTGATTGTCTTCTTTATGAGTGGTGGTCGGGGACGAGCGATGGTATTTCCCTACCAATCTATCACCCTAGGAGCATGCGCGTAATACTTTGCTTTGATAACTTGTAGATTTTTGCAATAAGTATATGAGTTCTTTATTACTAATGTTGAGTCCATGGATTATACGCACTCTCACCCTTCCACCTTTGCTAGCCTCTCTAATACCGCACACCTTTCGCTGGTATCATACACCCACCATATACCTTCCTCAAAACATCCACCATACCTACCTATTATGGCATTTCCATAGCCATTCTGAGATATATTGCCATGCAACTTTCCACCATTATGACACACTCCATCATTGTCATATTGCTTAGCATGATCATGTAGTTGACATCGTATTTGTGGCAAAGCCACCATTCATAATTCTTTCATACATGTCACTCATGAGTCATTGCATATCCCGGTACACCGCCGGAGGCATTCACATAGAGTCCTATTTTGTTCTAAATATTGAGTTGTAATTGTTGAGTTGTAAGAAAAATAGAAGTGCGATGATCATCATTATTAGAGCATTGTCCCAGTGAGGAAAGGATGATGGAGACTATGATTCCCCCACAAGTCAGGATGAGACTCCGGACGAACAATAAATAAAAGAGGCCAAAGAAGCCCAAATAAAAAAAGGAGAAAGAAAAGAGGCCATAAAAAAAGAGCAAAGGCCCAAATAAAAAATGAGAGAAAAAGAGAGAAGGGACAATGTTACTATCCTTTTACCACACTTGTGCTTCAAAGTAGCACCATGATCTTCATAGTAGAGAGTCTCTCATGTTATCACTTTCATATACTAGTGGGAATCTTTCGTTACAGAACTTGGCTTGTATATTCCAATGATGGGCTTCCTCAAATTGCCCTAGGTCTTCATGAGAAAGCAAGTTGGAAGCACACCCACTTAGTTTCTTTTTGAGCTTCCAGATACTTATAGCTCTAGTGCATCCGTTGCATGGCAATCCCTACTCACTCACATTGATATCTATTGATGGGCATCTCCATAGCCCGTTGATACTCCTAGTTGATGTGAGACTATCTTCTCCCTTTTTGTCTTCTCCACAACCACCATTCTATTCCACCTATAGTGTTATATCCATGGCTCACGCTCATGTATTGCGTGAAAATTGATAAAGTTTTGAGAATGTCAAAAGTATGAAACAATTGCTTGGCTTGTCATCGGGGTTGTGCATGATTTAAATATTTTGTGTGGTGAAGATAGAGCATAGCCAGACTATATGATTTTGTAGGGATAACTTTCTTTAGCCATGTTATTTTGAGAAGACATAATTGTTTGTTAGTATGCTTGAAGTATTATTATTTTTATGTCAATACGAACTTTTGTCTTGAATCTTTCGGATCTGAATATTCATACCACAATTAAGAAGAATTACATTAAAATTATGCCAAGTAGCACTCCACATCAAAAATTCTGTTTTTATCATTTATCTACTCGAGGACGAGCAGTAATTACGCTTGGGGATGCTTGATATGTCTCCAACGTATCTATATTTTTTGATTGCTCCATGCTATATTATCTATTGTTTCGGACATTGTTGGGTTTTATTATCCACTTTTATATTATTTTTGGGACTAACCTATTAACCGGAGGCCCAGCCCAGAATTGCTGCTTTTGCCTGTTTTAAGGTTTCGAAGAAAAGGAATATCAAACGGAGTCCAAACGAAATGAAACATTCGGGAACATGATATTTAGGAAGATTATGATCCGGGAGACTTGGACCCTATGTCAAGAAAGAAAACAGGAGGACACGAGGTAGGGGGCACTCCCACCCCCACCAGGCGCGCCCTCCACCCTCGTGGGCCCCCTGTTGCTCCACCGACGTACTCCTTCCTCCTATATATACCTACATACCCCCAAACGATCAGACACGGAGCCGAAACCCTAATTCCACCGCCGCAAATTTCTGTATCCACGAGATCCCATCTTGGGGCCTGTTCCGGAGCTCCGCCGGAGGGGGCATCGATCACAGAGGGCTTCTACATCAACACCATATCCTCTGCAATGAAGTGTGAGTAGTTTACCTCAGACCTACGGGTCCATAGTTAGTAGCTAGATGGCTTCTTCTCTCTTTTTGGATCTCAATACAATGTTCTCCCCCTGTCTTGTGGAGATCTATTCGATGTAATCTTCTTTTTGCGGTGTGTTTGTTGAGACAGATGAATTGTGGGTTTATGATCAAGTCTATCTATGAATAATATTTGAATCTTCTCTGAATTCTTTTATGTATGATTGGTTATCTTTGCAAGTCTCTTCGAATTATCAGTTTGGTTTGGCCTACTAGATTGATCTTTCTTGCAATGGGAGAAGTGCTTAGCTTTGGGTTCAATCTTGCGGTGTCCTTTCCCGGTGACAGTAAGGGCAGCAAGGTATGGATTGTATTCTTGCCATCGAGGATAACAAGATGGGGTTTTCTTCATATTGCATGAGTCTATCCCTCTACCTCATGTCATCTTGCTTAAGGCGTTACTCTGTTTTTAACTTAATACTCTAGATGCATGCTGGATAGCGGTCGATGAGTGGAGTAATAGTAGTACATGCAGGCAGGAGTCGGTCTACTTGTCTCGGACGTGATGCCTATATATATGATCATACCTAGATATTCTCATAACTATGCTCAATTCTGTCAATTGCACAACAGTAATTTGTTCAACACCGTAGAATACTTATGCTCTCGAGAGAAGCCACTAGTGAAACCTATGCCCCCCGGGTCTATCTTTATCTTATTAATCTCCTACTACTTAGTTATTTCCTTTGCTATTTACTTTGCCTTTATTTTACTTTGCATCTTTTATCATAAAAATACCAAAAATATTATCTTATCATATCTAGCAGATCTCACTCTCGTAAGTGGCCCTATAGGGATTGACAACCCCTATTTGCGTTGGTTGCGAGGATTTATTTGTTTTGTGCAGGTGCGAGGGACTTGCGCGTAGCCTCCTACTGGATTGATACCTTGGTTCTCAAAAACTGAGGGAAATACTTATGCTACTTTGCTGCATCATCCCTTCTTCTTCGGGGAAAACCAACGCAGTGCTCAAGAGGTAGCAAGAAGGATTTCTGGCGCCGTTGCCGGGGAGGTCTACGCAAAAGTCAACATACCAAGTACCCATCACATACCCTTATCTCCCGCATTACATTATTTGCCATTTGCCTCTCGTTTTCCTCTCCCCCCACTTCACCCTTGCCGTTTTATTCGCCCTCTCTCCCTATCATCCCTCTCTTTCCGCTTGCCTTTCTTCCGCTATGTCTGAATCAAGAAGGGTTGGGGGTTCTCTCCAGAGTTTTAGTACTTTGGACAACCCCTCTATCCTCGCTAAACTTATAAATAAGGATACTATGGAAAAACCTACCGGAGTTATCAATGACAGTCTTAATAATTTTGATGAAGATGATTCTAGAATTTTTCGTTATTTACTTGATGAATCTTTGAAATATGCTTGGTATAGATTATTAAGGATCAGGGCTAGCTATGTTCCTCAATATTAAATTGAAGTTTACCTAAAAAGCTTTTATATTGCCTTTCCTTCTTCTTTTAAGCATGTCTTAGATTCTATATTTGAAGAAGGTTTCCTTGAAGGGGATGTCATAGACACTTATGAAAAAAGGAAAACTATATTTGGGCACCCCATGAATGAGAAAGTTGAATATACATCTATTTTGCTCTCTTACCAAAATGAATCTATTAAAGAGATAAAGGCTAGCCTAGATACAAACTTCTGTAACATGCTTAATCTTTCTTCTACCATTAATAGCCATGTGCTTTATCAAAATATAAGGATTAATTCTATAGATAGCAAGTTTGCTATTTTCTTTCCTAATACCAAAGATGGCAATACCTAGATCTATTCTTGCTTGTTATGCCTAGCTAGGGGCGTTAAACGATGGCACTTGTTGGGAGGCAACCCAATTTTATTTTTATTCCTTGCTTTTTGCTCCTGTTTAGTAATAAATAATTTATCTAGCCTCTGTTTTGGTTGTGTTTTTTGTGTTTAATTAGTGTTTTTGCCAAGTAGAACCATTGGGAAGACTTGGGGAAAGTCTTGTTGAACTTGCTGTAAAAAATAGAAACTTTAGCGCTCAAGAGAACTGCTGTCATTTTTATTTGGAAAGTGAAATTTAGTTAATTATTTTTCATATGATTAATAGATAAATTCCTCACATTCAGCAATTTATTTTAGAATTTTTGGGGTTCCAGATCTTGCGCTAGCTACAGATTACTACATACTGTTCTGTTTTTGACAGATTCTGTTTTTCGTGTGTTGTTTGCATATTTTGATGAATCTATGGCCAGTAAAATAGTTTATAAACCATAGAGAAGTTGGAATACAGTAGGTATAACACCAATATAAATAAAGATTGAGTTCATTACAGTACCTTGAAGTGATCTTTTGTTTTCTTTCGCTAACGGAGCTCACGAGATTTTCTACTTTAAGTTTTGTGTTGTGAAGTTTTCAAGTTTTGGGTAAAGATTTGATGGATTATGGAACAAGGACTGGAAAGAGCCTAAGCTTGGGGATGCCCATGCCACCCCCAAGATAATCTAAGGACACCTAAAAGCCAAAGCTTGGGGATGCCCCGGAAGGCATCCCCTCTTTCGTCTACTTCTATCGGTAACTTTACTTGGAGCTATATTTTTATTTACCACATGATATGTGTTTTTCTTGGAGCGTCTTGTATGATTTGAGTCTTTTCTTGTTAGTTTACCACAATCATACTTCCTGTACACACCTTTTGAGAGAGCCATACATGATTTGGAATTTGTTAGAATACTCTATGTGCTTCGCTTATATCTTTTGAGTTATATAATTTTGCTCTAGTACTTCACTTATATCTTTTAGAGCACGGTGGTGGATTTGTCTTATAGAAACTATTGATCTCTCATGCTTCACTTAGATTATTTTTAGAGTCTTAAATAGCATGGTAATTTGCTTAAAATCTTAATATGCTTGGTATACAAGATTAATAATAAAACTTTCTTATGAGTGTGTTGAATACTATGATAAGTTTGATACTTGATAATTGTTTTGAGATATAGAGATGGTGATATTAAAGTCATGCTAGTTGAGTAGTTGTGAATTTGAGAAATGCTTGTGTTGAAGTTTGTGATTCCCGTAGCATGCACGTATGGTGAACCGTTATGTGATGAAGTCGGAGCATGATATATTTATTGATTGTCTTCTTTATGAGTGGTGGTCGGGGACGAGCGATGGTATTTCCCTACCAATCTATCCCCCTAGGAGCATGCGCGTAATACTTTGCTTTGATAACTTGTAGATTTTTGCAATAAGTATATGAGTTCTTTATTACTAATGTTGAGTCCATGGATTATACGCACTCTCACCCTTCCACCTTTGCTAGCCTCTCTAATACCGCACACCTTTCGCTGGTATCATACACCCACCATATACCTTCCTCAAAACATCCACCATACCTACCTATTATGGCATTTCCATAGCCATTCTGAGATATATTGCCATGCAACTTTCCACCATTATGACACACTCCATCATTGTCATATTGCTTAGCATGATCATGTAGTTGACATCGTATTTGTGGCAAAGCCACCATTCATAATTCTTTCATACATGCCACTCATGAGTCATTGCATATCCCGGTACACCGCCGGAGGCATTCACATAGAGTCCTATTTTGTTCTAAATATTGAGTTGTAATTGTTGAGTTGTAAGAAAAATAGAAGTGTGATGATCATCATTATTAGAGCATTGTCCCAGTGAGGAAAGGATGATGGAGACTATGATTCCCCCACAAGTCAGGATGAGACTCCGGACGAAAAATAAATAAAAGAGGCCAAAGAAGCCCAAATAAAAAAAGGAGAAAGAAAAGAGGCCATAAAAAAAGAGCAAAGGCCCAAATAAAAAATGAGAGAAAAAGAGAGAAGGGACAATGTTACTATCCTTTTACCACACTTGTGCTTCAAAGTAGCACCATGATCTTCATAGTAGAGAGTCTCTCATGTTATCACTTTCATATACTAGTGGGAATCTTTCATTATAGAACTTGGCTTGTATATTCCAATGATGGGCTTCCTCAAATTGGCCTAGGTCTTCATGAGAAAGCAAGTTGGAAGCACACCCACTTAGTTTCTTTTTGAGCTTCCATATACTTATAGCTCTAGTGCATCCCTTGCATGGCAATCCCTACTCACTCACATTGATATCTATTGATGGGCATCTCCATAGCCCGTTGATACTCCTAGTTGATGTGAGACTATCTTCTCCCTTTTTGTCTTCTCCACAACCACCATTCTATTCCACCTATAGTGCTATATCCATGGCTCACGCTCATGTATTGCGTGAAAATTGATAAAGTTTTGAGAATGTCAAAAGTATGAAACAATTGCTTGGCTTGTCATCGGGGTTGTGCATGATTTAAATATTTTGTGTGGTGAAGATAGAGCATAGCCAGAATATATGATTTTGTAGGGATAACTTTATTTAGCCATGTTATTTTGAGAAGACATAATTGTTTGTTAGTATGCTTGAAGTATTATTATTTTTATGTCAATACGAACTTTTGTCTTGAATCTTTCGGATCTGAATATTCATACCACAATTAAGAAGAATTACATTAAAATTATGCCAAGTAGCACTCCACATCAAAAATTCTGTTTTTATCATTTATCTACTCGAGGATGAGCAGGAATTACGCTTGGGGATGCTTGATATGTCTCCAACGTATCTATATTTTTTGATTGCTCCATGCTATATTATCTATTGTTTTGGACATTGTTGGGTTTTATTATCCACTTTTATATTATTTTTGGGACTAACCTATTAACCGGAGGCCCAGCCCAGAATTGCTGCTTTTGCCTGTTTTAAGGTTTCGAAGAAAAGGAATATCAAACGGAGTCCAAACGGAATGAAACCTTCGGGAACATGATATTTAGGAAGATTATGATCCGGGAGACTTGGACCCTACGTCAAGAAAGAAAACAGGAGGACACGAGGTAGGGGGTGCTCCCACCCCCACCAGGCGCGCCCTCCACCCTCGTGGGCCCCCTGTTGCTCCACCGACGTACTCCTTCCTCCTATATATACCTACGTACCCCCAAACGATCAGACACGGAGCCAAAACCCTAATTCCACCGCCGCAAATTTCTGTATCCACGGGATCCCATCTTGGGGCCTGTTCTGGAGCTCCGCCGGAGGGGGCATCGATCACGGAGGGCTTCTACATCAACACCATATCCTCTGCAATGAAGTGTGAGTAGTTTACCTCAGACCTACGGGTCCATAGTTAGTAGCTAGATGGCTTCTTCTCTCTTTTTGGATCTCAATACAATGTTCTCCCCCTGTCTTGTGGAGATCTGTTTGATGTAATCTTCTTTTTGCGGTGTGTTTGTTGAGACAGATGAATTGTGGGTTTATGATCAAGTCTATCTATGAATAATATTTGAATCTTCTCTGAATTCTTTTATGTATGATTGGTTATCTTTGCAAGTCTCTTCGAATTATCAGTTTGGTTTGGCCTACTAGATTGATCTTTCTTGCAATGGGAGAAGTGCTTAGCTTTGGGTTCAATCTTGCGGTGTCCTTTCCCGGTGACAGTAAGGGCAGCAAGGTATGGATTGTATTCTTGCCATCGAGGATAACAAGATGGGGTTTTCTTCTTATTGCATGAGTCTATCCCTCTACCTCATGTCATCTTGCTTAAGGCGTTACTCTGTTTTTAACTTAATACTCTAGATGCATGCTGGATAGCAGTCGATCAGTGGAGTAATAGTAGTACATGCAGGTAGGAGTCGGTCTACTTGTCTCGGACGTGATGCCTATGTACATGATCATACCTAGATATTCTCATAGCTATGCTCAATTCTGTCAATTGCTCAACAGTAATTTGTTCACCAACCGTAGAATACTTATGCTCTCGAGAGAAGCCACTAGTGAAACCTATGGCCCCCGGGTGTATCTTTATCATATTAATCTCCTACTACTTAGTTATTTACTTTTCTATTTACTTTGCCTTTATTTTAATTTGCATCTTTTATCATAAAAATACCAAAAATATTATCTTATCATAGCTATCAGATCTCACTCTCGTAAGTGGCCCCATAGGGATTGACAACCCCTATTTGCGTTGGTTGCGGGGATTTATTTGTTTTGTGCAGGTGCGAGGGACTCGCACGTAGCCTCCTACTGGATTGATACCTTGGTTCTCAAAAACTGAGGGAAATACTTACGCTACTTTGCTGCATCATCCCTTCCTCTTCGGGGAAAACCAACGCAGTGCTCAAGAGGTAGCAGACACCATCACCGAGGGGTTCACCAGTTCCATTGGTGCCTCTCCGATGATGCGTGAGTAGTTCTTTGTAGACCCTCAGGTCCGTAGTTAGTATCTCAATGGCTTCATCTCTCTCTCTCTCTCTCTCTCTCTCTCTCTCTCTCTCTCTCTTGATTCTCAATACAATGATATTTTGGAGATGCATATGATGTAACTCTTTTGCGGCGTGTTTGTTGGGATCGTTGAACTTTGAGTTTATGATCAGATCTATCTTTTTATATCCATGAAAGTATTTGAGTTTCTTTGATCTCTTTTATGCATGATCTCTTATAGCCTCGTATTTCTTCTTCCATATTTGGGTTTTGTCTGGCCAACTTGATCTATTTATCTTGCAATTGGAAGAGGTGCCCGGTAGTGGGTTCGATCTTACGGTGCTTGATCCTAGTGACAGAAAGGGAACCAACACGTATGTATCGTTGCTACTAAGGATAAAAAGAATAAATCTATATCTACCGCCATATAGATACACGGATCTCGTCTACATCATGTCATCATTCTCATTGCATTACTCCGTTTTTTCGTGAACTTAATACACTAGTTGCATGCTGGATAGCGGTCGATGTGTGGAGTAATAGTAGTAGATGCAGGCAGGAGTTGGTCTATTAATCTTGGACATGATGCCTATGTAATGATCATTGCCTGGATATCATCATAATTATTTGAGGTTCTATCAATTGCCCAATAGTAATTTGTTTACCCACCATTTGTTATTTTTCTCGAGAGAAGCCACTAGTGAAACCTACGGCCCCCGGGTCTTCTTTCTCATATATTTGCCTTTGCGATCTACTCTTTTATTTTCTTTTATATTCAGATCTATTTAACCAAAAATACCAAAATACCTTGCTGCAATTTTTTTTATTTGGTGTTCGATCTATCCATATTTACAACTTTATCTCCCGTCACACACCGTTTGAGGCGCCATTACCCGAAGGGATTGACAACCCCTTTAACACGTCGGGTTGCGAGGTGTTGTTATCTGTGTGCAGGGGATGTTTACGTTGTGTTGCTTGGTTCTCCTACTGGTTCGATAACCTTGGTTTCATATCTGAGGGAAATACCTACCGCCGCTGTGCTGCATCATCCCTTCCTCTTTGGGGAAATACCGACGTAGCTTAAAGCGACATCAACCCGCACTATCAAAAGATAGCGTATGCGGTCTTCATGGCATCTCAAAAGCTGCAACACTACTTTCAAGAGTGCTTGATCATGGTGGCTTCCGAAGTGCTACTCAACAACATCATAAACAATCGAGACGCCACTGACCGCATTGCCAAATGGGCTATCGAGCTCTTACCATTTGAAATAACATATAAGCCACACCGAGCTATTAAATCTCAGGTGTTGGCCGACTTTGTCACCGAATGGACAGAAGCCGAACTCCCCAAAGAGTACAGTAGATAGTCCAACTGGGAGATGTACTTCGACGGCTCCAAAATGTTAGCCGGATTGGGGGCTGGTGTCATCCTAACATCCCCTACAGGGGACACAGTCCGTTATGTATTACAAATCATGTATACGAACTCCAATAACGCGGCCGAATATGAAGCACTATTGCATGGACTCCGGATGGCCGTTTATATGGGCATACAATGCCTTGAGGTGCGTGGGGATTCGAACGTTGCGATATCTCAAATAAATGGACAATTCTATGCAGAAGATCCAAAGATGGCGGCCTACCGCAACGTCGTACTCAAAATATCAGCTCGGTTTAAGGGGCTCGAGTTTCATCATGTGGCTCGAGACAGTAATCAAGCAGCTGACATCCTTGCTCAGATGGGCGCTAAACGCGACCCCGTCCCGCCTAACACCTTTTTGTAAAGGCTTTTCAAGACATCTGTGGTATGGCACGATGAGAGCGGAAATACCAGTCCGGCGCCGATCACGCCCCCGGATGCCGAACACGATTCAGATATCATCAGGGGCTCAGGCACCGAACCAACACCTTCTTCCCATGTAATCATGGCGGTTATTGCCCCATGGACCGAACCCTTCTTAGCCTACCTTAATAGGCAGGAGCTCCCTGATGACCAGAACGAGGCCTGTCGTATAGTTCGACGCTCTAAAGCCTACAAAGTTCATGAAGGAGAACTCTACAAGAAAGGCACTACTGGAGTTCTTCAAAGATGTATCTTTGAAGAGGAGGGGCGGCAGCTCTTGGCCGAAATACATGCTGGCCTCAGCGGCCATCACCGTCGGTGTCAAAACTGGCAGATCTCGGGGTAGGGGGTCCCAAGCTGTGGATTCTCGGATCAATGGTAATAACAACGAAGGAGACGATGTTTTACCTAGGTTCGGGCCCTCTTGATGGAGGTAAAACCCTACGTCCTGATCTTGTTTATATTGATAGAGTATCAAGTACAGAGTTGATCTACCTCGAGATCATATGTTGTGGTCTAAAACCTGAGGGTATGATGAATAATGTCATAATAATCTAGCAACTAGCCTGGCCTCGGCTTATATAATGTACCGGAGGCCTAGGATAACAAGAGTCCTAGTCGAATACGTTGTTGGAGAGGAGTCCTTATATTGATCATCAAGTCTTGTGGAATCTTCCTCGTGTGCAGCATGGGCTGCCCGAAGTGGCCCATGAGTGAATCGCCATGGGGGTCCTCGGCCCGATTCAGCTGGTCGGGAGACAACGTGGTGAGTACCCCCTAATCCAGGACACCGTCAGTAGCCTCCTGAACCGATCTTCAAGTTGGGGATGCTCCTCGATTCTTCCAAACTACTCTTCATCTTCAGTCAATGATCTTGAAAACTGGTTCAACAAATCTTATTATCTTCGATCTTGAGGATCGCCGAAGTAAATCCGAAGAGTTTACACGTCGGGTATCCTGAGGAGCCCCTTTAAGTTATCGGCCGTTATCAATGCCTTGTTAGTTTTATGCCCACCTCGGGTTTGAAGTGTTTCCCGTGCGGCGGTGTCCTCTCGCATCCGAGATCCAACGCCGGACTGCATTCGAGGTATCTGTTGCAGCTGAGCACCAACGCCGAACCGCTTCCGAGCTTCAACGCTGGAATGTATCCGAGATCCAACGCTGGACTGTATCCAAGGTGTCATAGATTACCTTGGTCTTGAAAAAGTTTTAGCCGAGCTTAATGCCAGAAATGCCCTCTAAGGAGCCAACCACCTGCATCCGAGCTATATGTCGAACTGCTTCCGAGGTGGCTGAGCACCTCGGTCATGGGCTGATTGTTTACGGATTTTATTTCCGATGCGTATAAATTTATTTGCTGAAGAGATGTATGGCCAGTAGCCCTCAAGGTTTCTGTCGGCCTAAAATCCGAGATGCACCTGAAGGAAAATATGAAACCATTGATCCTAGTAGCTTCTGAGACTCAGGTCATGAAATCGGCCTGAGGATCAACTCCTAGCTCGGCAGCATACATAGGAATAGAAATGCAGTGTAATATATTAGAGGTAATAGTGATCAGCGGACGGGCCCTTGAGAGAGGGTTTTGAGAAGTCGCCGTAATATATTATCTTGATGCCGGATAAGTCCCAGATGGTACTTATTGTTGTCCGAAGACGCGTTTGCCCATAGTTTGGTCCAGCCGAACACTAAGCACTTTGAATTTTCTGCATTGAATAGACAATGCAGTAGCCCCCGAGAGACTGGTCGGGTGGCAACACTAGATCAGGGGATCGATACGCCCCTTTTAATATTAGTGAATGATAATCCCGAAGCCCAGTAGCCCCCAAGCCTTAATGTGGGCATCGATGGCCGAATTAAGGATCGATATCCAGAGTAAAATCACAAATTATGTGTAATGATTCTACGTATCCAAGTACTTTACATCATTAATGCTCGGATCCGCATTGTACAAAACTTTTTTGACCGACCATCGGCTTCAACCTCCTCGGCCTGAAATCGGGGAGTGTTTGTCCTACTTTATGAAGCTGTTATAAGGGCAAAGATTTATGGAAAACAAGGCAATCCGTCCATACGGTTTTATAAACAAAGGTACACAGAGAGATATGAAACATCTTCCAAAGAAAATAATCCCGCTATCGGTTCCTTTCTTTGGGTTGTCATGCTGATCATGATCATGAAACCTCACCTCCAATTAATGTGGGAGGAAAATATTGAGGATTTAGTTCGGGGAAAGTTCCCGAAATCTATGGTATTAATGAACCAAAATTTTCACTTTCGCCATTGCCGACCAATTATATCCTTTAAGATCGCTAGCTTTTGGCTTCACCTAGTCTGAGGTACTAACTCGAATGACCCGATAGTAACAATCACAGAGGTGCTCCCTTTACCGCCTAGCCAATCAATCGTGAACATAGGGGTAAGGACAAGAGCCAGGCAACCCAGCTTGGCCAAAATCTTAAGTCAAATTGATGCATATTTGTGGCTTTATAACGATGATTACAGAAGGTAGCCCTCGTATATAAAATATGAACGCCGATGATATATTTATTTTGACTCCATTGCGACCGTTTATCACTTGAAAGTGGACCATCGTCAGCTTCCACCCCTTTGTAGATGCTACATAGGGTGTTTCCGCAATAACAAGACAACCCTTAGCCGATGTCTCGGTGCCCGAAGGCGGTTGTGTTAGCAGAAACGAGGCAATCAGATATGCGGGCTTTATAACTTTCACTTAGTCATAGGAGCTTTAAACTGGGGAAGCTAGCTATGGGCCCCCGGTTAGTGTTCAGCATCGGCCGAAGTCTAGCCATTATCACTTTGGCCAATGTTATGAAAGGCCCATTGTTTAACACGGGGTAATCGGTATCGATCTATAGTTTGATACTGTCATCGGATTGCTGACCAGTTTACGCCCATTGTGACAGTCAGTTTTCGGCTTTCTCCACTGAGGTCTTAACCATTCGAGCTAGAAGCACAATCGCAGTGGTTCTCCCTTTGCACACCTAGCCGAACAAAGCGGAACGTAGGAGGAAAGCACAGGAGCCGGGCAACCCAACTATTGACCAAAGACACAATTCAAAACCGATGCATATATAGCAATATCCAAGAATTTTTGTGCCGAATCTCTAAAGGTGTCCAGCGCTGCACCACGAGACTTATGCTAGAAACAAACAAATAGTTTAAAAGTGCCATAGGCTTGAAAAACCAAAAAACTTCAGTAAAAACTTTACGCCCGAACTAAATCAAGTCATTTGGTGCCAATCTAAAAATTGGTCTTACTTTTGTGCTTTTGTCATGCATTAATATGACACATCCGATCTCAAGACTTCAAGCGAGTCAGCCTACGGCTGCAACCTCCTATCCCGAAGGTGGAGTACTGCTCGTTAGACCAGTTTAGTGAACTAAACTCGAGTGGTCACTAGAAAGAAAATGGGCTATCCAGCTATTGACCACACACTCGCGTCGAAAAAGGAGTGATAGAAAAATATTTTGCAACGACTAGGAAGAAAACACATTTACTATTAAATGGCTCATATAAATTTAAGAGCCCCCAGTAAACTTGGGTAAAAGAATTTTATGTAGAATGATTATATGTACTGAAGTACTTATATTATATATGTGTTCACCCGAACTTTTAAACGCTTCTCCCTCTTTGGTCAAAGGCCGAAAAGTGTTATGTACCCACCTGTCGAGAATATCGATGGTGCTTCCAATAACCACGCAATCAGGCCGTAAGGCTGTAACAGACAAAGCGCGCTCAGGGAACTTATGCTATATTACTGACGAAGTGTAAGAAGCATCTTTGAAGAAAATACTACCCCCATCAATACCTTTCTTCGGTTGCTCATTTGTTACTATGAGACTTGTGCAATAGATTTTTATACTCATGAGTTCTGTTGTGTGCCGACCATGATTGAAAACAATAAGAGCGTTAGCTTTCGGCTTCACCCAATCTGAGGTCCGAGCTCAGATGACCCGATCGTGACAATCGCAGAGGTGCTCCCATTACTCCCTAGCTGAACAATCGGGAACGTAGGGGTAAACACAGGAGCAAGGTAACCCAGCTTGCGGAACACGTAAGTCAACGTGGTGCATATTGTGGCATAATACATGAATAAGGAACGAAGCCATACAAGTATAATCATATGCAAGAGGAAAGACTTCATAAAGGAAACCCCCAAGTAAACGAGGTATTTGAATTTGTGTGTCACAAACAAAGTTTTGACAAGGAAGTTTTTCACAAACAACTTTTTGCCAAAAAAGTATAATGCTTGGTCGAACCGAACAAAATTGAAAACTAAAGTTTTTGAGACTGAAAGTGACTTAGCTGGTTAATGTGCTCGGTATTGATGACGCGGTCCAAGCTTGCGGCGGGATGAGCTCCCAGCCCCAAAGCGGATCCCGAGGTGCCACAACAAAGAGCTCGACGCTCCGAAGTGGCGACATAGCACGACCGAAGGAGGCCGGCAGTGTGACGCCGAAGTACCCAACATGGGTTAATGAAGTGATGACGAAGCCCCCGGTCCAGCCGACGTGACGTGGTATGTCAATACGCCGAGGTGACAGCGCTGCCCAATCCGGATCATTTACCTGTGCACAGAAGATAGTGCAAGCCAGAGATAATAGTAATAATAATATTTTTTAAAGGATGCATGATTAATAATTTATGCAAAGTGAGTAATAAAAGAAATATGGCATGTGTGCCGAACACTCGATGAGGTAGAGCTCCCTCAGCGATGCCGAAGTCCCGAGGCAACCGAACATGTCGGTATAGCAATTCGACCAACAAGGTGATCACGCGAGCCGATTTGGGCCGATTGGGACGATACGTCGGCTTGCCAAAGTGACTGATACATCTCCGTCGTATCTACTTTTCCAAACACTTTTGCCCTTGTTTTGGACTCTAACTTGGATGATTTGAATGGAACTAACCCGGACTGATGCTGTTTTCAGCAGAATTACCATGGTGTTATTTATCTGCAGAAACAAACGTTCTCGGAATGTCCTAAAAACTTCACGGAGCAACTTTTTGGAAAACATAAAAAATACCTGCAAAAGATGAAGGCCAGGGGGGCCACCACCTGTCCACGAGGGTGGGGGCGCGCCCCCCTACCTCATGGCCCCCCTGGTGCCTCTCCGACTCCAACTCCAACTCCATATATTGTGTTTCGGGGAGAAAAAATCAGAGAGAAGAATTCATCACGTTTTACGATATGGATCCACCGCCAAGCCCTAAAACCTCTCGGGAGGGCTGATCTGGAGTCCGTTCGGGGCTCCGGAGAGGGGAATCCGTCGCCATCGTCATCATCAACCATCCTCCATCACCAATTTCAAGATGCTCACCGCCGTGCGTGAGTAATTCCATCGTAGGCTTGCTGGACGGTGATGGGTTGGATGAGATCTATCATGTAATCGAGTTAGTTTTGTTAGGGTTTGATCCCTAGTATCCACTATGTTCTGAGATTGATGTTGCTATGACTTTGCTATGCTTAATGCTTGTCACTAGGGCCCGAGTGCCATAATTTCAGATCTGAACCTATTATGTTTTCATCAATATATGAGTGTTCTTGATCCTATATTGCAAGTCTATAGTCACCTATTATGTGTTATGATCCGTTAACCCCGAAGTGACAATAATCGGGATACTTACCGGTGATGACCGTAGTTTGAGGAGTTCATGTATTCACTATGTGCTAATGCTTTGTTCCGGTACTTTATTAAAAGGAGGCCTTAATATCCCTTAGTTTCTGTAAGGACCCCGCTTCCACGGGAGGGTAGGACAAAAGATGGCATGCAAGTTCTTTTCAATAAGCACGTATGACTATATTCGGAATACATGCCTACATTATATCAATGAACTGGAGCTAGTTCTGTATCACCCTAGGTTATGACTATTACATGATGAACCGCATCCAGCATAATTCTCCATCACCGATCCATTGCCTACGAGCTTTCCATATATTGTTTTCCGCTTATTTACTTTTCCGTTGCTATTGCTATCATCACTACAAAATACCAAAAACATTACTTTTACTACTATTACCTTTTGCTACCATTATCACTACTATCATATTACTTTGCTACTAAACACTTTGCTGCAGATATTAAGTTTCTAGGTGTGGTTGAATTCACAACTCAGCTGCTAATACTTGAGAATATTCTTTGGCTCCCCTTGTGTTGAATCAATAAATTTTGGTTGAATACTCTACCCTCGAAAACTGTTGCGATCCCCTATACTTGTGGGTTATCAAGACTATTTTCTGGCGCCGTTGCCGGGGAGCATAGCTCTATTCATCGAGTCACTTGGGATATATATATATGCTTATCATTATGAAGAACTTGAGAGATCCAAAAACCAAGATCTATCCCTCAACTACGAGGGGAGGTAAGGAACTGCCATCTAGCTCTGCACTTGATTCACCTTCTGTTTTGAGTAAGCTTGCGACACCTACACCTGCTTCTGCTATTCGTTCTGATATGTCGCATGTTATTGATGATGCCACTTCTTCTATGCATGATACTTATAATGAAACTACTTCTATGCTTGATCCTACTATGCCACTTGGTAAATTTCTTGATGAACAACTTGATAGGGCTAGAGAGATCGATAATATTGAATCTGATAATACTAATGAAAGTGATGATGAAGAATCACTTGTTATTCCTAAGGGTTATGTTTTTGATCAAGAAGCTTCTTTAGCTATTTTAGCTTGCAAAGATAGATATGAACTAAAAAGGTTATTAGCTAAATGGAATAAGCAATCTCTAAATTCTAGAATGAAACATGACCCTGCTTTTGCTACTTCACCTATCTGTGTTACTGATAAGGATTATGAATTCTCTATTGATCTTGATATAATTACTTTGGTTAAATCTGATCCTTTTCATGGTTATGAATCTGAAACTGTTGTGGCACATCTTACTAAACTGAATGATATAGCCACACTGTTCACTAAAGATGAGAGAACTCGTTACTTTTATATCCTTAAAATATTTCTGTTCTTATTAAAAGGTGATGTTAAGATATGGTTTAATTCTCCTGATCCTGGTTGTGTGTGTAGTCCCCAGGATATGATTTATTACTTCTCTGCTAAATATTTCCCTGCTCATAAGAAACAAGCTGCTTTAAGGGATATATATATAACTTTGCGCAAATTGAAGAAGAGAGTCTCCCACAAGCTTGGGGGAGGCTTCTCCAGTTACTTAATGCTTTGCCTAATCATCCTCTTAAGAAAAATCAAATACTTGATATCTTTTATAATGGACTAACCGATGCCTCCAGAGATTACCTGGATAGTTGTGCTGGTTCTATTTTCAGGGAAAGAACACCGGAAAGCTGAAATTCTATTGAATAATATGTTGACAAATGAAAATAATTGGACACCTCCGGAGCCAATTCCTAAGCCTATTCCTAAACCAACTCCGAAGAAGAGGGGTATTCTATTTCTTAGTCCTAAAAATATGCAAGAGGCAAAGAAATCTATGAAAGAAAAGGGTATTAAAGCTAAAGATGTTAATAATTTACCTCCTATTGAAGAAATACATGGTCTTAATTTACCGCCTATTGAAGAAACATATGATCCAAATCCTTCTCCTATTGAAGAAACGCATGGTCTTGATAACCCGACACAGGTAGTAAAGGTAAATTCTCTCTATAGATATGATAAAGCTGAAATCCCATTTACTAAATTTGCTAGCCCATGCTTAGATGAGTTTGATAAATTTATGGCTAAGCAAGAAGATTTTAATGCTTATTTTGGTAGACAATTGAAATACAATTCAAATATGCTTGAACACTTGGGTGATTATATGGCTAATGTCAAAGGTGAACTTAAACTTATTAGTAAACATGCTTCTATGGTTACCACTCAAGTAGAACAAGTACTTAAAGCTCAAAATGATTTACTCAATGAATTGAATAGTAAGGATAATGATAATGTTGTTAGAGTTATGACTAGAGGTGGTAGAGTTACTCAGGAACATTTGTATCCTGAAGGCCATCCTAAGAGAATTGAGCAAGATTCTCAGAGAAATAATATAGATGCACCTAGTTCTTCTAAAAAGAAGAAAAAGAAAAATGATAGGACTTTGCATGCTTCTAGTGATCCTATTATTGAAACACCTGAGAATCCAAATGGTATTTCTATTTCTGATGCTGAAACACAATCTGGTAATGAACCTGAAACTAGTGATAATGTTAATAATAATTTTCATGATGATGCTCAACCTAGTAATGATAATGATATAGAAATTTAACCTGCTGTTGATCTTGATAACCCACAATCAAAGAATCAACGTTATGATAAGAAAGACTTTGTTGCTAGGAAACATGGTAAAGAAAGAGAACCATGGGTTCAGAAACCCATGCCTTTTCCTCCCAAACCATCCAAGAAAAAGGATGATGAGGATTTTGAGCGCTTTGCTGAAATGATTAGACCTATCTTTTTGCGTATGCGATTAACTGATATGCTCAAAACCAATCCTTATGCTAAGTACATGAAAGATATATTACAAATAAAAGAAAGATACCGGAAGCTG
Source organism: Triticum aestivum (assembly GCF_018294505.1). Taxonomy (NCBI): domain Eukaryota; kingdom Viridiplantae; phylum Streptophyta; class Magnoliopsida; order Poales; family Poaceae; genus Triticum; species Triticum aestivum. The sequence goes on from NC_057794.1 coordinate 274,767,287, forward strand.
AAATTTCCACCATGCTTGCTAATTATACTTTTAAGGGTGGAATACCAAAGAAACTTGGAGATCCAGGAGTACCCACTATACCATGCTCCATTAAAAGAAACTATGTTAAAACTGCTTTATGTGATCTTGGAGCCGGTGTTAGTGTTATGCCTCTCTCTTTATATCGTAGACTTGATTTGAATAAGTTGACACCTACTGAAATATCTTTGCAAATGGCTGATAAATCAACTGCTATACCTGTCGGTATTTGTGAGGATGTGCCTGTTGTAGTTGCAAACGTTACTATTTTAACGGACTTTGTTATTCTTGATATTCCCGAGGACGATAGTATGTCTATTATTCTTGGAAGACCCTTTTTGAATACTGCAGGGGCTGTTATTGATTGCACTAAAGGCAATGTCACTTTTCATGTTAATGGTAATGAGCATACGGTACACTTTCCGAGGAAACAACCTCAAGTTCATAGTATCAACTCTATTGGAAAAATTCCATCGATTATATTTGGAGGTTTTGAATTTCCTCTTCCTACTGTCAAGAAGAAATATGATATTCTTATTATTGGGGATGTGCATATCCCCGTTGAGGTAACATAGTGTTATTCGAAATTTCTCCGGTTCCATGTTATTTGGAATGAGTTTATTAACAAGACTTCATCAACCTTGTTAATGGATTCCTTTTGATGATCATGAGATGGATGAAACTAGAAAGCACAACCTTATGTACCCCACTTTTACTTTATGTTATTTATATTAAATAAAACAAAAATAGATATTTTTCTGTCTGTTATCTGATTATCCGAGCAATATAAAAATACCCTGAAAATAAAAGTTCTCCAAATGCCCTGAAATTTAAATATGATTTTTTCTGGAATATTTGAGAATATTTGGCACTGAGAACACAGGAGGGGGGTCAACCACTTGCCCACGAGGGTGGAGGGCGCGCCCTACCCCCCTGGGCGCGCCCCCTGCCTCGTGGGCCCACGGTGGCCCTCCTCCACTTATCCTTTCACCCATACACTTCTTCTTCCTCCCCCAAACACGAATAACCAGCTCAAACCCGAGTCCAAGCTTGTTTTGCTGCTATTTTCGATCTCCTTGCTCAACGCACCTCTCACAAAACTGCTTGGGGAGATTGTTCCTTGGTATGTGACTCCTCCATTGGTCCAATTAGTTTTTGTTCTAGTGCTTTATTCATTGCAAATTTTTGCTGCTTAGGTGACCCTGTTCTTGAGCTTGCATGTCAAATTTATATGGTTCCAAGTAGTTTTGATGCATGATATAGGCTCTAGGCACTTGTATGAGTAGTTATTATCAATATTATTGAGTTTAGTTTACTTTTATTTTGAAGTTACTAAAAAATTCAGAAATTTTTCAGAGGAAGAAATATGCTTAGGAAAATGTTCCAAGGTCGCTCTTCAAGGAAGCAAGGACCCAGGCTTGCAATGTGTGATGCTGATGATGAGCCACCAAGAGACGCTCCAGTGCGTCTTGTGAATGGCCTTCTGAGAACTTTATGGATCGAGCGGGAATTAAGGAAGAATTTAACGCATATTTGCATAACGCTGATCTTGTGAGCTTCGAGGAAGAGAAGTGCAGCTAGTATCACAACCTCACCAGTACCTTTCTGAGGAGGTTTGAATTTTCAACTTCACGTAATTCTCCAACTGTCCTGTTTGATCTTTATGAAAATTATTATACTATGGACTTAGAGGATTTTACCACTTCTTGCAACCTTCCATAATGGGGTAGTATAAGGGATCCTCGCAAATCTGAATTTAGAGATTTTCTTGCTAGTATAACTATGGGAGAATCTAGAGATATAACACAAGCCACCATAGGGAGCATTCACTTTCCTGCTATACATTATTTTGCTCTCTTCATAGGTAGATGCATCAATGGTAAAGATGAGGCATGTCACATGTGTGTCCCCGATCTCAGTATTCTTAGGAGTGCTGTGTTAGGAGATAAATCTTATAATTTGGGAGCCATTGTTGCACGTAGGTTGCATCTTAATATATTTAATGGATATTTCTTTGGTGGAATTTATGCAACCCGCATAGCTATTTTTCTTGGTGTAGCCATACGCGAAGATGGTATTGAATTACCTCCTGCTTACCTAGACTTTAATGCTATGGTTCACCACCAGTTTTGTCAAGAGGAATGAATCACCTCTCCAGTATCGACTAATCTTTGACAGACACTGTGTTGTCCATATTACTCTCCCTGCTCCTACCTTCTTTGATCATCAGGCAAAAGGAAGATATACTATTACCAGAGAGGAGGCAGATGAGTACGAGAGGAGAGCGGAGGCATCTCGTCGCCATTCTGCAGCTCAGCAGGTGATAGCCACGGCATCTCAGTACGACCCCAACTACTATTATGGATATCCGCCAGGCCAGCCGTGGCCATAGACCAACTTCGGCCAAAAGCCTAAGCTTGGGGGAGTACGTATTTCACACCGACATTACATTTATGTTCACACACTCATTGCTAGATGTCGGTGCTCATACTTTTTCATTGTATCATCCATGCTAGTTTATTTTCCTTTTTATGCTTTCTTCTTGTGTGTTTAATAAACCTTAAGAAAAACCAAAAAATTAGTTGTAGCTTTTAATTAGTTTACTTTCCATGCTCGTACTAGTAATTAAAAAGAAAACCCAAAAAGATTTCATGTTCTTCTTTTGCTTGTTGGGAGCTTTCCCGTGTAAATAGTTTTATTTCTTTTCTTTTCTTTGGGGGTCGATAGGAGAAGACCATAATTAAATTGTTGAAGTGGCTCTTATATGCATTATTGTTGATCTGACAAAAGAGCCCATATTGCCTTGTCTTCTCCTGTTTATTGAATGCTTGCAGATTCCAGCTTAGTCCAATGCACGTGCACTATTATTATTATTCACATCGTTCGGTCATGCAAGTGAAAGGCAATTATGACGATATATGATGGACTGACTGAGATGAGAAAAGCTGGTATGAACTCGACCTCTTTTGTTTTTGTAAATATGATTAGTTCATCATTCCTGATTCAGCCTATTATGAATAAACATGTTTGCAATGACAACTAGAGATCATAGTTTCTTGTGCCATGCTTGATTAGCTATGAGTTATAATGGTTTACCTTGCGTGCCAACATGCTATTGAAATGGTTATGATGTGGTATGATAGGGTGGTATCCTCCTCTGAATGATTTAAGTGACTTGACTTGGCGCATGTTCACGCATGTAGTTGAAACAAAATCAACATAGCCTTCACGATATTTATGTTCATGGTGGATTATATCCTACTCATGCTTGCATTCGGTGTTGATTAATTTTAATGCATGTTCATGACTGTTGTCGCTCTCTAGCTGGTCGCTTCCCAGTCTTTTGCTAGCCTTCACCTGTACTAAGCGGGAATACTGCTTGTGCATCCAATCCCTTAAACCCCAAAGTTATTCCACATGAGTCCACTATACCTACCTATATACGGTATCTACCTGCCGTTCCAAGTAAATTTGTATGTGCCAAACTCTAAACCTTCAAATAAATATCCTGTTTTGTATGCTCGAATAGCTCATGTATCAACTAGGGTTGTCTGTATCTTCCATGTTAGGCGGGTTATTCTCAAGAGGAGTGGACTCCGCTCCTCACTCACGAGATAAATGGCTGGTCACCGGGATGCCCAGTCCCATGCTTTATGCAAACTAAATCAAAATAATTGCAAACAAAACTCCCCCTGGGACTCTTGTTAGTTGGAGGCACTCGTTGTTTCGAGCAAGCCATGGATTGATGCTTGTTGGTGGAAGGGGGAGTATAAACTTTACCATTCTGTTTGGGAACCGCCTATAATGTGTGTAGCATGGAAGATATCGCCATCTCTTGGTTGTTATGTTGACAATGAAAGTATACCTCTCAAAATATTATTCACCTCTATTTCAAAACCGAGCTCTGGCACCTCTACAAATCCCTGCTTCCCTCTGCGAAGGGCCTATCTATTTACTTTTATGCTGAGTCATCATCCTCTTATTAAAAAGCACCAGTTGGAGAGCACCGCTGTCATTTGCATTCATTACTGTTAGTTTACATTGAGTATGACTTGACTGGATCTCTTTTACCATGAATTACAATGTCTAGTCAGTCCTTGGTCTTTAAAGGTGCTCTGCATTTATGTTTTGCGGTCTCAGAAAGGGCTAGCGAGATACCACCTTGTTATATCATATTATGATTGTTTTGAGAAAGTGTTGTCATCCGAGATTTATTATTATTGCTCGCTAGTTGATTATGCCATTGATATGAGTAAACTTGAGACCTAAGCGTTATTGCGAATGTGGTTAGTTATAATCTTTGCTGAAAACTTGAATGCTGGCTTTACATATTTACAACAACAAGAGCAAACAGAGTTTGTAAAAGTTTTTCTTTATCACTTTCAGTTTGTCAACTGAATTGCTTGAGGACAAGCAAAGGTTTAAGCTTGGGGGAGTTGATACGTCTCCGTCGTATCTACTTTTCCAAACACTTTTGCCCTTGTTTTGGACTCTAACTTGCATGATTTGAATGGAACTAACCCGGACTGACGCTGTTTTCAGCAGAATTACCATGGTGTTATTTATGTGCAGAAACAAACGTTCTCGGAATGACCTGAAACTTCACGGAGCAACTTTTTGGAAAATATAAAAAATACCTGCAAAAGATGAAGGCCAGGGGGCCCACCACCTGTCCACGAGGGTGGGGGCGCGCCTGCCCCCCTAGGGCCGCCCCTACCTCGTGGGCCCCCTGGTGCCTCTCTGACACCAACTCCAACTCTATATATTGTGTTTCGGGGAGAAAAAAATCAGAGAGAAGAATTCATCGCGTTTTACGATACGGAGCCGCCGCCAAGCCCTAAAACCTCTCGGGAGGGCTGATCTGGAGTCCGTTCGGGGCTCCGGAGAGGGGAATCCGTCGCCATCGTCATCATCAACCATCCTCCATCACCAATTTCATGATGCTCACCGCCGTGCGTGAGTAATTCCATCGTAGGCTTGCTGGACGGTGATGGGTTGGATGAGATCTATCATGTAATCGAGTTAGTTTTGTTAGGGTTTGATCCCTAGTATCCACTATGTTCTGAGATTGATGTTGCTATGACTTTGCTATGCTTAATGCTTGTCACTAGGGCCCGAGTGCCATGATTTCAGATCTGAACCTATTATGTTTTCATCAATATATGAGTGTTCTTGATCCTATCTTGCAAGTCTATAGTCACCTATTATGTGTTATGATCCGTTAACCCCGAAGTGACAATAATCGGGATACTTACCGGTGATGACCGTAGTTTGAGGAGTTCATGTATTCACTATGTGTTAATGCTTTGTTCCGGTACTCTATTAAAAGGAGGCCATATCCCTTAGTTCCCGTAAGGACCCCGCTGCCATGGGATGGTAGGACAAAAGATGGCATGCAAGTTCTTTTCCATAAGCACGTATGACTATATTCGGAATACATGCCTACATTATATCAATGAACTGGAGCTAGTTCTGTGTCACCCTAGGTTATGACTGTTACATGATGAACCGCATTCAGCATAATTCTTCATCACCAATCCATTGCCTACGAGCTTTCCATATATTGTTTTCCGCTTATTTACTTTTCCGTTGCTATTGCTATCATCACTACAAAATAACAAAAACATTACTTTTACCACTGTTACCTTTTGCTACCGTTACCACTACTATCATATTACTTTGCTACTAAACACTTTGCTGCAAATATTAAGTTTCCAGGTGCGGTTGAGTTGACAACTCAGCTGCTAATACTTGAGAATATTCTTTGGCTCCCCTTGTGTCGAATCAATAAATTTGGGTTGAATACTCTACCCTCGAAAACTGTTGTAATCCCCTATACTAGTGGGTTATCAGTGACCGCGTGATGCAGTCGAAGTCGATTACCTACACATGTAAAATTGTGTAGTCCAACAATAATAATATAAATATATAAAAATCCTCATGTAATTAATTTACGCAAAATAATTTATTTAAAGATTTGTGGCCTGGCGCCGAAGTCAATGTCGATGCAGGGTGTCGGTGTGATTCGGTAAAGGCGTGGCAAAGCCGAACCACCACGCGACCGTCGTTAATGCGGCCACCATTTGATAGACCTATGTACAGATGATGGAGCAAACTAGAGTAATAATTCCTCGGGAAAAATAAACCCAAACAAGCAAAAATTACTAGGATTAATAGCACCTGGTTTATTTGTTGTAGCAATCCGAAGAAAGGTGACTCCCAAAATTGGGACTCGATCCGCACACACATTGCCTGATGGGCAATAAAGCGACGGCATGGCGATGCTAGCAAAGGTTGGCTCATCGAGGTAAAGCCCCCGGTCCAGCTAACGTGACGAAGCTGGTCGGCTGGTGACGTCAGAGTAACCGGAGTATGTTGATGAAGAAATAGTGAATTCCCCGATCCAACCGAGGTGTTGAAGCCTCCATGTCAGCCGATGAGTCGAAGCAGGTCGGTTGGTGACGCCAAAGTCATCGAAGTAGGTTTGATGAAGATACGGTGAAGCCCCCGGTCCGGCCGAGGTGACGAAGAGGGTCAGTAAGGTGACGTTGCAGCTGCCGTGTCAGCCAAGGTGTTGAAGCAGTTCGACGTGATGGACACCGGCTTGAAGAAGAAACAATGCGGCCATGCCAACGCAGGTCGTAACTTGTGACGCGGTCAATGCCGGCTTGACGAAGTGACCATGCGGCGATGCCGGTGTGCCCGCTCCGTGTGATCCGTAGGGTGGCGATCTTGGTGATGATTTATCCTTTGCGATTGCGAACTCTTTGTTCGGATCGCCGAGATGATGATCCGAAGAAGTTGAGCTCGGCTCAACAAAGCGACGATGTGTCTAGTGCAGGTCGGCAGCCATGAAGCAATATTGCCGGACTGGTTTGACACTAGCATGACGGTGAAGATTACCTCCGAAAAGGAGCAAAAGTTGTGAGCATGTGTTCAGAAACAAAACACAATACCCTAGAAATAGATTCTTCCAAAAAGGTTGTCCAATATCTCGTTCATGAAGAGAGATGATCTTAGGTCGGATTCGTATTCGCGCAGAAAACAGATCCAAAAAGTGATGCACTAATTGGAAGGTTCCCGGAGTTTGAACGGTCGAATCGAGCTGAAATTTTGAGAGGTGGTAGAATGGAAATTCCGCAACAGATGAATGGTTGGATCTTCCAAATAACCTCCAAGCTAGGCTCTGGAGACCACGCCCTAAACTCGTCCTGATTCCTGTCCCGACTCGACAAGGCTCCGGTATATCAGAGATCGGCGGAGATCGCTCCATCGGAACACGATGAAATTTTACAGGGTTTTTGTATACTCAATTACGCACAATTCCACCGAAGGAATCGTCAAAGTGATGCTCGAGGAGGTGGTGGCAGTAGATACAAGTTTGCTGTCCGGAAGAACAGCACGGTCGCCTGGGGACAATGTTGACGTTGAGCCCCCGAGCTCCAAGGATGATTTCTCCATGATCATGATAGAGATCGGGGTTGATGTTTGATGAAGGCCCTCGTTTGAACATGACGATTGGAGGCAGGGAACATTCCTTGGTCAAGCCAAGGTGACCGGTCGAGCCGGGGATGAAGACGCCGACGTCGCAGTTGATCTGTAGGCGAGCCATTGATCCTTTGTCGATCTCATAGCGGAACTCTCAATGAAAGCACCATTGTCGGTGTCAAACCGGCAGATCTCGGGGTAGAGGGTCCCGAGCTGTGGATTCTTGGGTCAATGGTAACAAGAACGAAGGAGATGATGTTTTACCCAGGTTAGGGCCCTCTTGATGGAGGTAAAACCCTACGTCCTGCTTTTGTTACATTGATGGAGTATCAACTACAGAGTTGATCTACCTCGAGATCATATGTTGTGGTCTAAAACCCGAGGGTATGATGAATAATGTCATAATAATCTAGCTACTAGCTTGGCCTCGGCTTATATAATGTACCGGAGGCCTAGGATAACAGAGGCCTAGTCGAATACGTTGGTGGAGAGCAGTCCTTGTCTTGATCAGTAAGTCTTGTGGAATCTTCCTCGTGTGCAGCATGGGCTGCCCGAAGTGGCCCATGAGTGAACCGCCATAGGGGTCCTCGGCCTGATCCAGCTGGTCGGGAGATGATGTGGTGAGTACCCCCTAATCCAGGACACCATCAATCACGCTGCAGCTCGGGCCCTCGTAAGCAAGGCCTTCCGTACAGGCTTCTTCTGGCCCAAGGCCCAAGCAGATGCACAGGCCCTTGTACAGCGCTGCGTGGATGCCAGCTCTTTGCCAATCAAAGCCATATGTCGCCCACTACCCTAAGAACAATCCCCATTACCTGGACTTTCGTGGTCTGGGGGCTAGACATGGTCGGACCCCTTAAAGGGGGAAGCCATAAGAAGAAATATTTACTCGTCATGGTAGATAAATTCACTAAGTGGATAGAGGCCAAACCAGTAAAAACAACTGAAGCCAGACCGGTGATAGATTTTATATCCGGTGTCGTACACCGTTATGGTGTCCCGCACCACATTATTACTAACAACGGCTCTAACTTCACAGCTGATGAGGTAAAAAATTGGTGTGCTAACCTGGGCATCAAGCTCGATTACGCCTCTGTATATCACCCTCAAACAAACGGTCAAGTCGAACGGGCTAATGGCCTGATAATGAGCGGCATCAAACCCAGACTAGTGTGATCCCTAAAGGAGTCGGATAAACACTGGGTCGAGGAACTCGACTCCGTACTCTAGAGGCTGCGGATCACGCCCAACCGCACGACCAGATACACACCGTTCTTCATGGTATATGGTGCAGAGGTTGTCTTGCCCTGCAACTTTATTCATGATTCACCTCGAGTGCGCATGTATGAAGAGAAAGAGCCCGAGCTCGATCGGCAGGACGACTTAGATGGCCTGGAGGAGGAGCGCGATGTCGCAAAAGCCCGTTCCGCATTCTATCAACAGCAAGCTCGAAGATACCAAAGCAGAGAAGTGCAGGCAAAGACTTATAACATCGGTCAGCTTGTTTTACGCCTCCCAGAGAAGAAAATGGATAAAATCAAACCAAAATGGGAGGGTCCCTTCATTATAGATGAAGTTCTCACTAGAGGAGCTTACCGCCTTCATAATGCATCGGATAATCACTTAGAGCCGAACCCTTGGAACGTTGCCCGACTCCGAAGATTTTATGCGTAAGTACGGCCATGCTTCCTATTCGTTCTTTTGTCTCCTTTTCAATTATTTCCTTTTTTATACGTTTCCCATGGTGTGTTCGGATAAGTCGAACACTTGAGGGGTACACATCCTTAAATGTACACACCCCGCCACGACTGGGGGCTTCTGTAAGTAGAAGCTTATTATTATACCAAGCCTAGAGCTCACAATATATGTGTCGTTTGCGGATATCCATCCTTTTTGCCATTATATGCACCTCTATGACTTAAGTTTTTGCCAAGATGCGTTGTCTCGCTCCTGTGCTTATGCCCTACGTTCCCGATTGTTCGGCTAGGGCATAAAGGGAGCACCTCTGCAATTGTTACAACCGGGTCATCCGGACATGTACCTCAGACGGGTGAAGCTAAAAGCTAGCGTTCTTAATGGATAATTGGTCGGCACTAAAATGACAGATTGTTGCCGCATTGCAACCATCTTTAAGCACTTCGAGATGGTTTTTCCATATTATGGACCACACGCCCCGGCACGTGTAATCATAATATGCCAGCCCAAGGAAAGGAACCTTTTAACAGAACTATTTTCCTTGGAAGATGTTTCTTACATACGTAATATAACATGCATCCCGTCTGTTTGAGCACAATGACTGGGTTGCCTGGTTTCCGGAAAGATACTTCCTTTTTCCCTAAGTATCCGGAAACACTCCACCATTTTGGTCCAGAGGTTAAAGCCGAAAGCCTGCAATGACAAAATCATTTCACATGTTCGGATCTAACCAAAGGTTGATCATAAATGTACATTGATACATTAAGTCAAAAACCTATTCTTTCTCTATTCCGTCTATAAGGTTGTCTATCTACAGTCTTCCTGCGAATATTTCGCAGCGATCATTACTTGATCATAGACCAAATTTAAAGATATTTCCTTCCCATATGGTCCCTGTGGTCCTACTCGGGACATATGATTCGGATCTAGTTTCATGAAGCATGTCTTCACCATGGCCCAGGCTTTTCGTGCGCCTTCCTGGCAGGCAGACGTCATCCATAGCTCGAACCTGCGCCAGGCACCTTTGAACAGGTTTGCCAGGCCCTCCATAGTTTCTGGAGGGGTATCATATGGCCATGACGCATTCACCATACTCCTCATGGCTTTTCGGGCCCGAGCATGCATGGCGGACAACTACTTTAGCACGTTGCCTTGAAACCCGGATACTTCCTCTTTCGGTCGACCAGTTAACACACATGCCGCAACAAATTCATGATATTCCGCATTATGGACTAAAAATGAATGCCTATGGTGGTTTTGAATAAGAGGGGAAGACATACCGAACATGTCGCCCTTCAGCTTTTCATTTTCCTTCTGAGCGGCTGATAGCTGAGGCTTCAAGCTCTCTATCTCTTCGGATTGTTTGTCCTTTTCCTCCTCAAGTTTTTCTCCCTAGACGCACCCTTTGCGATCTCTTTCAATTCCGCTAGTTCGGTGGTGACCGTATTCAGTTGCGTCTGGTTTTGTGTTTAGCTCCTGGGCTAGCATTGTGTTCTTTTCTTGCAGTACCTGCAAAAATTATCAATCCTTAAATCGGTTTGCTTCACCGTTTCAAGTCTCGGGGGCTACTGGCATATGACCATGCAAATTGCATCAAATTTTACCTGTATATTCTTCGAGGACAACTGAATGACCCCAGCAAGGCCGTCTCAAGTGGCTCAGATATATGCATATGTCGAACTCAGTGCGGCTAATTCTTGTTCGGACAAGGCCGGAGCATGCATAGCCTCCTTTAATCAAGGGTGATTTATCACGCTCTCCACTTAGGAATTCATGACCGATACGTCATCTGAATCCTATTGAGGAGGCGGAACGGGTGTGGCGTCGGCTCGCATCCTAGTTGACGAGTCTGGCACCGGATTAGTGGACATTTGGCTAATCGGGCGTTTTCCCACCGTTTGCCGCGTACTCCTCCTGATGTCAAGGATAAAAAGGGAGACTCTTAACAACCCAGACTCGTGCCTAGGCATGCATTAAAGCACACATACCTCTTGGAATACTATGAGGTCTCCACTATACTCTCGGTCCCTTTTCGTTTTGAACGACGGCCTTGTGTAGGGGCCGCCCTCGAGGAGATACAGTCCCTAGAGCGCTGATCCTGTTAGTACAACGGGTAAGGCTGCAGATGAGGATCTCCTCTTAGGAAGCCTCTGGATACTCACGATGCAGAATGGGTAAAGGCAAGGGTAGCCGGCGGTGATAGCCACTTCCGAACCATCAGGCCTCGCTTGATAGAATACCCCATCATCGAATTCTATATATATATATATATATATATATATATGTCCAGATCCTCGCAAAAGCCAGGATCTTCATCACGATTATGATCCTCTTGCTGGGGAGCAGGACAGTGGATGTCCTTGGTCATCCTCCTCCATGACTATTGGTGGCAACAACGAGAGAATTTGATTAGTGTCTATAATGTAATAAAATAAGCACACACGATCGAGATCTTACCCATTCAATAGGGGTGTACATAGAATAAGCCTCCCGGCAGTTTAACCGGAGAAAACCTTATTTTTCGCCCTTGTACAGATCAGCCAAAATTGAAGCCAGTTCGGCTGGGGTGTCCGGACCCTGCTGTCTGTAACGGGACGCGTCGTCTTCTCCGTTGTAACACCATAAGGGAGTTACTCTGGATTGGAGAGGCTGTACGCACCTCTTTATTGCAATCGCCATGACCTCAACTATCGAGAGTTCGATGTGGGCGTGCAGCCTAACCTTGCTGACCCTCTTTATCGCCACAATGTCCTCTTTCTTGGGACTTCGGGGATGCTAGTTGAGGCGCTTCTTTAGAGGAGCGCTAGAAAATTCAGGGAGGCTACGCCTAACTGGATCCGATAGCAGAACGTCGTCCATATAGAACCATTTTGAAGACCACTTCGGGTATACCTCTTTAGGTGTTCCTACGATGTATCCGGATCCGGCAATACGCCATACTTCGGCACCGCCCACTTCAAATATGGAACCCCCTTAGTGGCGGGGAACGAGGCAAAAGAATTTCCTCCATAATCCAAAATGGGCCTCAATGCCTAGGAATAGCTCACATAGGGCAACAAAACCTGAGATGTGCAGAATCGAACTTGGGGTGAGGTTATGCAGTTGGATGCCGTAAAATTCCAATAACCCCCGGAGGAAGGGATCGATTGGAAATCCCAGGCCCCACAACAGAAATGGGACGAAGCACACCCTCTCCTCCTTATTTGGGTTGGGGAAGTTCTCGGCCATCGCGTCGTTGCCTATTGAATATATCCCGCTCGAAACAGGACTAGATCTGCGAGGGGGAGGTAGCCCTGCTTCTGGATTCGGCTTAGCTGAAGATGAGGCACGGAGCAACTCTGCCAATCACCCTCTTGAGGGCCATGGGGGCTCGAAGAGGAGCCTCGGGCGCCGACCATGATGGAAGTCTTTGTTTGTGGCTAGACTTGGCCATTTTCCTTCTGCGTGATGTGAGATGGCATTTGAAAATCCATATCTCCTTATATAGATGCCATCCAAGCGTGGTGAAGGGCTTATTTGCGAAAAAGCATGGACCGTTCGTATTCGCCCGACGCGTGAAAATCAAAGCATCGACAGGGGGGAATCGTAAAAGACATCGAGGTTATCACCGGATTGTCATTGATCCGGGTTATAATGAAGAACCTGCCTTGCAAAGCCAAAGACATGGGCCGAATATTACATCGTCTTTGAAGGCAAGTTCAGGGGCTACTGAGGGAGTCCTGGATTATGGGGTCCTCAGGTGTCCGGGCTGTGTAGCATGGGCCGGACTCATGGGCCATGAAGATACAAGATAGAAGGCATTCCCCCGTGTCCGGATGGGACTCTCCTTTGCATGGATGGCAAGCTTAAACGTCCGAATATGTGGTTTCCTTTCTCTGTAAACCGACTCTGTACAACCCTAGGCCCCTCCGGTGTCTATATAAACCAGAGGGTTTAGTCCGTAAAGATCATCACAAATCATAGAGGCTAGACATCTAGGGTTTAGCCATTATGATCTCGAGGTAGATCGACTCTTGTAACCCCTATACTCATCAAAGTTAATCAAGCAGGAAGTAGGGTATTACCTCCATTAAGAGGGCCCGAACCTGGGTAAACATCATGTCCCCTTGCCTCCTGTTACCTTTGATCCTCAAACGCATAGTTAGGGACCCCCTACCCGAGACCGGCCGGTTTTGACACCGATAGTGATGTCGATGGCTTCGATTTCCCCCTCCCAGGGGGAAGTATCCCCGGCAGAACCGCTCCACCGAAGAACAAAAGTGCTCCTGCCCAGGTTCTGCCTCGAGACTGTGGCGCTTCACCCCGAAAACCTTCTCCTATTTTTTCTAGGTTAAAACCCTTCATAGAGTAGAAGATGCGCACCGGAGGCCAGCTGCGGCCCCACAAGGCATCAGGGCACGCCCCTAGGGTTCATCACGCCCTGTTGACTTATGGGCAACTGGTGGCCCCCTCTGGTATTTCTTTTCTCTAGTATTTTTTATATATTCAATAAAAAATCTCCATGATGTTTCAGGTCATTTGGAGCTCTGTAGAATAGGTATCTCTGTTGTAGCTGTTTTAGGTCCAGAATTCCAGCTACCGGTAATTTCTCTCTCCATGTAAATCTTGCAAATTAAGAGAGAAAGGTGGTAGAATTGCATCATAAAGTGAAATAGTGACGCAAAAACAATATAAATATTAGTAGGAAAACATGATGCAAAATGGACGTATCAGAGACTTTCTCCACTTGTTGTCTTCCCTCTACCAACATATTATATTCCACCGGTAGTGCTAAGTCCATGTCTCACGCTCATATATTGAGAGAAGTTGAAAATGTTGAAGCGAGAAAAGCTACGATGCAATTGCTTGGTTTGGCACCAGGGTGCTCATGATTTGTACTTAGGTTAGGAAGAAGGAGTCATGCCATGCCTACATAATTCAATGAGTACGAACATCATTCGTTAAGCATCGTATATTTTGAAGAGAAGTGATTGGTTTTTAGTATTCATGGATATTATTATGTTGATATTAATTACTTCAATGTTTCTCAATATTCATACCGTAAAGAGATTACATTATAAAACATGTTTGGTAGCATTCAACATCAAAAATTCTGTTTTTATCATTTACCTACCTGTGGACAAGTAAGAAGTTTGGGGATGTTGATACGTCTCCAATGTATCTATATTTTTTATTGTTTAGTGCTATTATATTATCAATCTTTTTTTAACCATGATTATATTACCAATATTTTATGTTTTATGTGCCATTTTATATCAATTTTGCGAACTAACCTATGAACACTAGTGCCCAATTCCAATTGATATTTTCAGCATGTTTTTGGTTTTACAGAAAATCCCTACCAAACGAAGTCCAAACGCAACGAAACTTTTTTACTATTTTTCCTGGACCAGGAGGGACCCTTGAAGCTTCAGGGGAGTCCAGACGACAGACAAGGAGACGATGATGTCTACTACACAACCTTCTTGTAGACGTTGTTGGGCCTCCAAGTGCAGAGGTTTCTAGGACAGTAGCAAATTTCCCTCAAGTGGATGACCTAAGGTTTATCAATCCGTAGGAGGCGTAGGATGAAGATGGTCTCACTCAAGCAACCCTGCAACCAAATAACAAAGAGTCTCTTGTGTCCCCAACTCACCCAATACAATGGTAAATTGTATAGGTGCACTAGTTCGGCGAAGAGATGGTGATACAAGTGGTATATGGATGGTAGATAAAGGTATTTGTAATCTGAAATTATAAAAACAGCAAGGTAATGAATGATAAAAGAGAGTGTAAACGGTATTGCAATGATAGGAAATAAGGCCTAGGGTTCATACTTTCACTAGTGCAAGTTCCCTCAACAATACTAACATAATTGGATCACATGACTATCCCTCAACATGCAACAAAGAGTCACTCCAAAGTCACTAATAGCGGAGAACAAACGAAGAGATTATGGTAGGGTACGAAACCACCTCAAAGTTATTCTTTCCAATCAATCTGTTGGGCTATTCCTATAAGTGTCACAAACAGCCCTAGAGTTCGTACTAGAATAACACCTTAAGACACAAATCAACCAAAACCCTAATGTCACCTAGATACTCTAATGTCACTCGAGTATCCGTGGGTATGATTATACGATATGCATCACACAATCTCAGATTCATCTATTCAACCAACACATAGAACCTCAAAGAGTGCCCCAAAGTTTCTACCGGAGAATCACGACGAAAACGTGTGCCAACCCCTATGCATTGGTTCATGGGCGGAACCCGCAAGTTGATCACCAAAACATACATCAAGTGAATCACGTGATATCCCATTGTCACCACAGATATCCACGGCAAGACATACATCAAGTGTTCTCAAATCTTTAAAGACTCAATCCGATAAGATAACTTCAAAGGGGAAACTCAATCCATTACAAGTGAGTAGAGGGGGGAGAAAACATCATAGGATCCAAATATAATAGCAAAGCTCGCGATACATCAAGATCATATCACCTCAAGAACACGAGAGAGAGAGATCAAACACATAGCTACCGGTACATACCCTCAGCCCTGAGGGAGAACTACTCCCTCCTCGTCATGGAGAGCACCGGGATGATGAAGATGGCCACCGGAGAGGGATTCCCCCTCCGGCAGGGTGCCGGAACGGGTCTAGATTGGTTTTCAGTGGCTACGGAGGCTTCTGGCGGTGGAACTCCCGATCTATTGTGCTCTCGGATGTTTTTAGGGTATATGGAGATATATAGGCAGAAGAAGTACGTCAGGGGGGCCACGAGGGGCCCGCGAGGGTGGAGGGCATGCCCAGGGGGGTGGGCGCGCCCCCCTACCTCGTGGCCTCCTTGTAGATCCCCTGGCGTGCACTCCAAGTCTTCTGGGCTTCTTCTGATCCAAAAATAAGTTCCATGAAGTTTCAGGTCAATTGGACTCTGTTTGGTTTTCCTTTTCTGCGATATTCTAAAACAAGGTAAAACAGAAAGTGGCACTGGGCTTTGGGTTAATAGGTTAGTCCCAAAAAATGATACAAAAGTGTATAATAAAGCCCATAAACATCCAAAACATTAGATAATATAGCATGAAGCAATCAAAAATTATAGATACGTTGGAGACGTATCAGCATCCCCAAGCTTAATTCCTGCTCGTCCTCGAGTAGGTAAATGATAAAAACAGAATTTTTGATGCGGAGTGCTACTTGGCATAATTTTAATGTAATTCTTCTTAATTGTGGCATGAATATTCAGATCCGAAAGATTCAAGATAAAAGTTCATATTGACATAAAAATAATAATACTTCAAGCCTAATAACTAAGCAATTATGTCCTCTCAAAATAACATGGCCAAAGAAAGTTCATCCCTACAAAATCATATATTTTAGTCATGCTCCATTTTCGTCACACAAGAATGCTCTCATCATGCACAACCCCAATGACAAGCCAAGCAATTGTTTCATACTTTAGTAATCTCAAACCTATAAACTTTCACGCAATATATGAGCGCGAGCCATGGACATAGCACTATGGGTGGAATAGAATATAATGAGGGGGGTTATGTGGAGAAGACAAAAAGGAGAAAGTCTCACATCAACGAGGCTAATCAATGGGCTATGGAGATGCCCACCGATTGATGTTAATGCAAGGAGCAGGGATTGCCATGCAACGGATGCACTAGAGCTATAAATGTATGAAAGTTCAACAAAAGAAACTAAGTGGGTGTGCATCCAACTTGCTTGCTCACGAAGACCTAGGGCACTTGAGGAGGCCCATTGTTGGAATATACAAGCCAAGTTCTATAATGAAAATTTCCCACTAGTATATGAAAGTGACAAAACAAGAGACTCTCTATCATGAAGATCATGGTGCTACTTTGAAGCACAAGTGTGGCAAAGGATAGTAGCATTGTCCCTTCTCTCTTTTTCTCTCATTTTTTGGGCCTTCTCTCTTTTTTATGGCCTTTCTCTTTCTTTTTTTGGGCCTTCTTTTTTATGGCCTTTCTTTTTTTTATTTTTTTTATTCCTCACTTGGGACAATGCTCTAGAAAATGATGATCATCACACTTCTATTTATTTACAACTCAATGATTACAACTCGATACTTAGAACAAGATATGACTCTATATTAATGCCTCCAGCGGTGTAACAGGATAGCAATGATGCATGAGTGACATGTATGAAAGAATTATGAATGGTGGCTTTGCCAAAAATACGATGTCAACTACATGATCATGCAAAGCAATATGACAATGATGATGCGTGTCATAATAAATGGAATGGTGGAAAGTTGCATGGCAATATATCTTGGAATGGCTATGGAAATGCCATAATAGGTAGGCATGGTGGCTGTTTTGAGGAAGATATAAGGAGGTTTGTGTGTGAAAGAGTGTATCATATCACGGGGTTTGGATGCACCAGCGAAGTTTGCACCAACTCTCATTGTGAGAAAGGGCAATGCACGGTACCGAAGAGGCTAGCAATGATGGAAGGGTGAGAGTGCGTATAATCCATGGACTCAACATTAGTCATAAAGAACTCACATACTTATTGCAAAAATCTAAAAGTCATCAAAAACCTCGGCACTGCGCGCATGCTCCTAGGGGGATAGATTGGTAGGAAAAGACCATCGCTCGTCCCCGACCGCCACTCATAAGCAAGACAGTCAAATAACACCTCATGTTTCAAATTTGTTACATAAAGTTTACCATACGTGCATGCTACGGGACTTGCAAACTTCAACACAAGTATTTATCAATTTCACAACTACTCAACTAGCACGACTTTGATATTATTACCTCCATATCTCAAAACAATCGTCAAGCATCAAACTTCTCTTAGTATTCAAAACACTCATAAGAAAGTTTTTACTAATCTTGAATACCTAGCATATTAGGATTATTTAAGAAAATTACCATGCTATTTAGGACTCTAAAAATAATCTAAGTTAATCATAAGAGTTCATCTATTTCTACAAAATAAAACCACCACCGTGCTCTAAAAAGATATAAGTGAAGTACTAGAGCAAATGACAAACTACTCCGAAAGATATAAGTGAAGATCAATGAGTAGTCGAATAATTATGCAACTATGTGAAGACTATAACATTTAAGAATTTCAGGTCTTGATACTTTATTCAAACATCAAGCAAAACAAAATAAAATGGCATCTAAGAATAGCAAACATCATGTGAAGAAGCAAAAACTTAGGATCAACCGATACTAACCGATAGTTGTTGAAGAAGAAAGGTGGGATGCCAACCGGGGCATCCCCAAGCTTAGATGCTTGAGACTTCTTGAAATATTATCTTGGGATGCCTTGGGCATCCCCAAGATTGAGCTTTGGTGTCTCCTTAATTCCTCTCATATCACGGTCTTCCTAAATCTCAAAAGCTTCATCCACACAAAACTCAACAAGGACTCGTGAGATAAGTTAGTATAAACCATTGCAAAAACCTTATCAGACTCTACTGTAGCAAATCACTAAAATCATTATTAAACATTTCATACTAAATTCCTCTGCATATTTAATAGTCCTATCCTCAAATAGAATCATTAAAGACGCAAACATATGCAAACAATGCAAACATAACAGCAATCTGCCTAAACAGGACAGTCTGCAAAGAGTGCAGCAAGATCCATACTTCCCTAGCTCCAAAAATTATGAAAGAAAATTCCAACTGTAGTAAATTATCAGAGCTTAATATGCAAAAGGTTTCAACATTTTATCACATTCTTAATTTTCTAGGGAATTATTGCAACAGCGGTAAACTTTCTGTTTTCAAACAGCAACATGTGGACTTCTAAAATAGGCATAGTAAAGGCTATCAATGACACTTTTATTGAAATAAAAGATGCAAAACATTGTTCTAAATAACAGCAAGAAAATACTAACAAAATAAATTGACGCTCCAAGAAAAACACATATCATGTGGCAAATAAAAATATAGCTCCAAGTAAAGTTACCGATGAACGAAGACGAAAGAGGGGATGCCTTCCGGGGCATCCCCAAGCTTAGGATCTTGTCTATCCCTGAATATTACCTTGGGGTACCTTGGGCATCCCCAATCTTAGGCTCTTGCCACTCCTTATTCCATAGTCCATCGAATCTTTACCCAAAACTTGAAAACTTCACAACACAAAACTTAACAGAAAACTCGTGAGCTCCGTTAGCGAAAGAAAACAAAACACCACTTCAAGGTACTGTAGTGAACTCATTCTTTATTTATATTGGTGTTAAACCTACTGTATTAAAACTTCTCTATGGTTTATAAACTATTTTACTAGCCATAGATTCATCAAAATAAGCAAACAACACACGAAAAACAGAATCTGTCAAAAACAGAACAGTCTGTAGTAATCTGTAACTAACGCAAACTTCTGGAACCCATAAAATTATCAAATAAATTGCTGGACCTGAGTAATTTATATATTAATCATCTGCAAAAATAATTAACTAAATATCACTTTCCAAATAAAAACGGCAGCAATTCTCGTGAGCACTAAAGTTTCTGTTTCTTACAACATGATCAACAAGACTTTCCCCAAGTCTTCCCAAAGGTTCTACTTGGCACAAAGCATACAACTACATCTAAACAGAGGCTAGATGAATTATTTATTACTAAACAGGAGCAAAAAGCAAGGAACAAAAATAAAGTTGGGTTGCCTCCCAACAAGCGCTATCGTTTAACGCCCCTAGCTAGGCATGATGATTTCACTGATGCTCACATGAAGGATAAGAATTGTAACATAAAGAGAGCATCATGAAGAATATGACTAGCACATTTAAGTCTAACCCTCTTCCTATGCATAGGGATTTGGTGAGAAAACAACTTGTGGGAACAATAACCAACTAGCATAGGAGGGCAAAACAAGCATAATTTCAAAACTTTAAGCACATAGAGAGGAAACTTGATATTATTGCAATTCTTACAAGCATATGTTCCTCCCTCATAATAATTTTCAGTAGCATCATGAATGAATTCAACAATATAACCATCACCTAAAGCATTATTTTCATGATCTACAAGAATAGAAATTTTATTACTCTCCACATAAGCAAAATTCTTCTCATTCGGAATAGTGGGAGTATCATAAGAGACTCGAATACTATAAATTGTTTCCACATTAAAAGAGTAATGTTCAGAAAAGGGGTAATCATAATCATGACAAGTTTTATAAATATAATCACTACTTTTTATAGCATAAGTATCATCACAATAATCATCATAAGTAGGAGGTATGCTATCATCATTATAAATTTGCATATCAAAACTTGGGAGACTAAAAATATCATCTTCATCAAACGCAGCATCCCCAAGCTTGGGACAAACATTAATTGCAGCAAATATATTCTCAAAAACATCATCTTCATCAAACATAGCATACCCAAGCTTGGGCCTTTTCATATCATAAGCATAATCACTCTCATCATTAATAGTATGGATAGCACCAATAGTATAGCAATTATCATATTCTTCCAAGCAAGTGCCAAAAATATTTTCATGAGGCACAATAGTAATGGGAGCAGAATTATTTGGGGGAGATCTTTTCACCTCTCTTCCTTTTTCTTCTTCTTCTTCTTCACCACATCATGTGTGGTTTCAATCCTCTTTTTGGAGCTCCTTATTAATGAGATTGGTCGAATAGGAGGCTCCTCCTCGTTACCTGATTCATCATAAGAAATAATATGAGGGTATTGGGAAGTCTCTTCCCTTTCATTAGTATTCTCTTCATCTTCTATTTGTTTTCTTTTCTTTATGTAATTGGCAATATAAGGATTTTCAATACAATTCACCGCACAATACATATAAATTTCCTCTAGATCAAATCCAAGAAGTTTATAACGGGCAAATTCTGGAAGATAGTTAGTTATACGTTTCATTTCTTCGTAGCCCATAAGCAAACTAAGTTCATTATAATGTGCAAGGGAAATCAAGTCATCACAATTTTTGGACACGATTAGATCATGAAACAATTTGCATCGGATAGCTAAATGACCTTGTTCATTGCAAAGTCCACAAGTACGGCCCAGAAAATTTAAATTTTCAGCACAATCTTCTAGCCTTTCTTGCAACAATTTAGTTTCTAAGTACTTATGCCTCTTGCAATGTTTATCTTCCCTATTTGGTGTGTACTTACAAACCCAATGCACTCCACAAAAATTGACATGTTTATAGGAGACATTTTCATCATAACTAGTGCAATCATCATTAGTATCATGGATATTCAAAGAATTCATACTAACAACATTGCAATCATGCTCATCATTCACATATTTTATGCCAAGCATTCTATGTAATTCTTCTTCTAGTATTTGAGCACAATTTTCCTTTCCATCATACTCACGAAAGATATTAAAAAGATGAAGCGTATGAGGTAAACTCAATTCCATTTTTTATAGTTTTCTTTTATAAACTAAACTAGTGCTAAAACACGAAACAAAAAGATTCAATTGCAAGATCTAAAGATATACCTTCAAGCACTAACCTCCCCGGCAATGGCGCCAGAAAAGAGCTTGATGTCTACTACACAACCTTCTTCTTGTAGACATTGTTGGGCCTCCAAGTGTAGAGGTTTGTAGGACAGTAGCAAATTTTCCTCAAGTGGATGACCTAAGGTTTATCAATCCGTAGGAGGCGTAGGATGAAGATGGTCTCTTGTGTCCCCAACTCACCCAATACAATGGTAAATTGTATAGGTGCACTAGTTCGGCGAAGAGATGGTGATACAAGTGGTATATGGATGGTAGATAAAGGTATTTGTAATCTGAAATTATAAAAACAGCAAGGTAATGAATGATAAAAGAGAGCGTAAACGGTATTGCAATGATAGGAAATAAGGCCTAGGGTTCATACTTTCACTAGTGCAAGTTCCATCAACAATACTAACATAATTGGATCACATGACTATCCCTCAACATGCAACAAAGAGTCACTCCAAAGTCACTAATAGCGGAGAACAAACGAAGAGATTATGGTAGGGTACGAAACCACCTCAAAGTTATTCTTTCCAATCAATCTGTTGGGCTATTCCTATAAGTGTCACAAACAGCCCTAGAGTTCGTACTAGAATAACACCTTAAGACACAAATCAACCAAAACCCTAATGTCACCTAGATACTCTAATGTCACCTCGAGTATTCGTGGGTATGATTATACGATATGCATCACACAATCTCAGATTCATCTATTCAACCAACACATAGAAACTTAAAGAGTGCCCCAAAGTTTCTACCGGAGAATCACGACGAAAATGTGTGCCAACCCCTATGCATAGGTTCATGGGCGGAACCCGCAAGTTGATCACCAAAACATACATCAAGTGAATCACGTGATATCCCATTGTCACCACAGATATCCACGGCAAGACATACATCAAGTGTTCTCAAATCTTTAAAGACTCAATCCGATAAGATAACTTCAAAGGGGAAACTCAATCCATTAGAAGAGAGTAGAAGGGGGAGAAAACATCATAGGATCCAAATATAATAGCAAAGCTCGCGATACATCAAGATTGTATCACCTCAAGAACACGAGAGAGAGAGAGAGAGAGAGATCAAACACATAGCTACTAGTACATACCCTCAGCCCCGAGGGAGAACTACTCCCTCCTCGTCATGGAGAGCACCGGGATGATGAAGATGACCACCGGAGAGGGATTCCCCTTCCGGCAGGGTGCCGGAACGGGTCTAGATTGGTTTTTGGTGGCTACGGAGGCTTTTGGCGGCGGAACTCCCAATCTATTGTGCTCTCGGATGTTTTTAGGGTATTTTGGAGATATATGGGCAGAAGAGTATGTCAGGGGGCCACAAGGGGCCCACGAGGGTGGAGGGCGCGCCCAGGGGGTGGGCGCGCCCCCCTACCTCGTGGCCTCCTCGTAGATCCCCTGACATGCACTCCAAGTCTTCTGAGCTTCTTCTGATCCAAAAATAAGTTCCGTGAAGGTTCAGGTCAATTGGACTCCGTTTGGTTTTCCTTTTCTGCGATATTCTAAAACAAGGTAAAAACAGAAACTGGCACTGGGCTCTGGGGTAATAGGTTAGTCCCAAAAAATGATAAAAAGTGTATAATAAAGCCCATAAACATCCAAAACAGTAGATAATATAGCATCGAGCAATCAAAAATTATAGATACGTTGGAGACGTATCAGACGACAAGGTGGCACAGTGCACCCAGGGGGTAGGTGCATCGTTCCCCTTGTGGGCCTCTTGTGGCTCCATCTGACCTAATTCCAGCGCTATAAATTCGCAAATATTTCGAAACCCCAGAGCAAGACCCGAAATAATTATACCACCATCACAAGTCTCTTTTCTTCCCCGATCCCATCTGGAGGCCACCGCTGGTATTCTACGATAGGGGGAATCGATCATGGAGGGCCTCTACATCGACCTTACTGCCACTCCGATGATGCATGAGTAGTTCCTCACATGACTTACGGGTCCATAGCAGTAGCTAGATGACTCTCTCTCTCTCTCTCTCTCTCTCTCTCTTTGATCTTCAATACAATGTTCTCTTCGAAGATCGATATGATGTAATCTTTTGTGGTGCGTTTGTTGGGATCCAATGAATTGTGGGTTTATGATCAGATTGTTCATTGAAAGTAATTGAGTTATTTCTGAACTTTATTATGTGTGATTGTTATAGCTTTGTATTTATCTCTGATCTATATGTTTAGTTTAGCCAACTAGATTGATTTATCTTTAGTTGGAGTAGTGCTTTGTGGCACGTTCAATCTTGCAGTGCCCTCACCTCATGACAGAAGGGGTAATGAGGCACATATTTTGTGTTGTTGTTACTAAAGGTAAACCGACGGGGTTCGATCATATTGATTGGTATTATTTTCTACATTAAGTCATCATGCTGCAAGCATTACCCAGTTTGTTATGAACTTAATACCTTATGCATGATGGATAGAGGTCAAGGAGTGGAGTAATATTAGTAGATCCAGATGGATGTCGGTCTACTTGTCACAGACGTAATGCCAATGTACTGATCATGGCATGAATAACATCATAACTATGCGCTTTTATATCAATTGTCCAACAGTAATTTGTGTACCCACCATTGCTATGTTCTTGATAGAGATGCCTCTAGTGAAAGCTATGGCCCTCAGGTCCATTCACCTCATATTACTAAAACCCTAAACACTTTGCTGCAATTTATTATACTCCTTGCAATTAATGAGTACAGGGGGATTGACAACCCTCTTGCCTGCATTGGATGCAAGTATTTGTTTGTTTGTGGGCAGGTATTGTCGACCTTTGTTTGCGTGAATCTCCTATTGGTTCGATAAAACTTGGTTCTTAACTGGGGGAAATATTTTCTGCCACTATACTAAATCACCCTTCCTCTTCAAGAAAATTCCAACACCTATCACAAGTAGTAGTCCTCAATGGCCGAGGCTGAGGTCTCCATGCCCGAGTTCGAGGTTTCTGCCCATAACTGAGTACCCCCCAGGCCCGAGTCCAGATCCTCAATGGCCGATTACAAGTCATGTGCTCAAGTTAGAGTCCCCCATGCCTTAGCTCCAGTCCTCCATAGCCAAGTCCGAATCCTGACTTCCCACGTCTACGTTGTCCGAGTCTGTCTCTTTGCTGCCCGAGTCCAACTCCTCGATGGCCAACTCCTCCGATGACTCTATTTCTTCGCATCGCACCACCAACGACCAACTCCTCCAGGTTGAATCTGAATCCTCTAGACAAAGTTTCAACTTTAGTAACTTTGTATGTTCTTTTTGAAGTAGGGATTGTTGACATTGAAACGATGTATGAGGAAAAACTAATGTATATAATTTTTTGGATTACCATAATTGGTAAATTAGGGATTTTGGACATTGATACAATTTACGAGATTATGGACTTTTTTTGGATTGTCATAAATAATTTATGGGCATTATTCACATGGTTGTGAGAGTTTGTTTTGTTATATATTCAGGCTACATTTAAGAGAAAAATCTAAGATGTGATCTTAGAGTTATTGGCTGGCAAAGGGGCGGCTGCATGCCACGCCCGTCGGCAAGCCTAGATGGAGCTGTTTATTTAATGCCAGAGAATTGAATGGTTGGTGTGAATCAATACTGATTGCATAGAGTTTTTAGTAGTTCTAGCATTTTATGCAAGTCCCTGTCCTTGATTTTATTTACATGCAAGTTTTGGTTGTTTTCTGGTTTGCTTTTTTGTCTATTTGTTTTTTGGTTTTCTAACAAACTCGGACATTCATTGATTGCACATGGTTACATGAAAATGAGGGGTGCATTATGACAAAAGTTGTTGATACAGAGGCAACACTTTGCTAGGGATGGTGGACTACAGAGGTGGACGACTACATTTTAAAAGGGTGGCGAGGATAGAAAGGAGACATGCTAGTACAAATGATGGTGAGTAAAACTTAAGGGGTACATGCTAAGATAGGATTTGACAATAGTGCTACATCAGGGGCCACCATTGTTAGCCCTGGATGCTGTCCTGACCATCCTCTAACTCAGCGGGGCATCTTCGTCGTTGTGGAGGAAGGCGTCAAGGATGCCGATGAAGCCAAGCAGGCCACCTTCAACAAAGAAGGCGTAGCGGCCATCTCGAGTTTTACCAATAGCGGTGTATTACTTTGATCCCGAGGTTGCATTAGAATTTCAGATGAAGATGACCCAACAATCTAAGTCGTTCGTTTCGACGACACGAATAACTTTAACATTGAACACTTTACTATTTGAGGTCATATTAATTAAGATTGTTGTCATGCCAAATCTGATGTCAACATCGTTTAGGGTTGTCGCAATGCTCCAGCCGCAAGGACTCGTGCTGCACCCATGTGAAGCATTTTTGCCATGTAAAATATACATCCAAGTGCATCCAGCTTGCATTCAATCTTATGATAACAATGTTTATTTTATGTGTTGTTCAAGTTTTTGTACCCATATAAAGTGCACTTATTTTGCATAGTAACCCATACTACCTTCGTCTCGGTTTGTTAATTTTCATTGTGTTTTGTGCCAAAATTTGACCATATATTTGACTACCATTGTTTTTCTTTTCACGAATACGCATTGGATGCGTATAATTTTATTGATGTGGGGGGTGGGGGTAGAAATACAAGTACTTGGCAAATCTCACACTACGTACACTGAGAGATGCAACAGAGAAACGCAACGAGCAGAGGAAGTGTTGCTCAGCCCCAGTACATGAACACTAGGTTACATGGATAAAGGTAGATAAGCCGGCGATGCCCACGTTCGCCCAGTAGCATGCCTCATCTTTGATCGTCCTCACAAGCAGGGGGATGGAGGGGTTTAAGTTTTCAAAGATGATCGCGTTGCGATGCCTTCAAAGGCACCAGGCGGTGAGGATGGCGAAATAATCTATGCCCTTGCTCGCAGAAGGGGGTAGTGCCTCCATTGTAGCCGCGAGCCAGTCGAAGAAGCCTGTCGCTCCATGGGGGGGGGGGGGGGGGCAATCCGGCACCACGAGACGATTTCATGCCAAGTGATGCGAGTGTAGACGCATTCCACTAGGAGGTTACCCAATGCTTTGACTACCAATGTTGGATTCAATAATATTATTTTTGTTACATATAACTTATGTTTATTACTCCCTCTAATGTCTAAAACATCGTACAAAAGTGAACGGAGGAAGTACTTAAAATCATGATCAAAATCTGACTAAAATATGAGGAGACTAATAAAGGAGGACTGAGGTAGTACTTTCTCCGTCCGAAAATACTTGTCATTAAAATGAATAAAAGGGGATGTATCTAGATGTATTTTAGTTCTACATACATATCTTTTTATTCATTTTGATGACAAGTATTTTCGGATGGAGGGAGTACTAGTTAACTAGTGCAGAAAGGCAAGAATTGGCAAATAGTTGTGGGTAATACCGCTGCATCTGATTTATTCTTATGGTAGATAAAAAAAATGGTTGCGACTGCCGACTGGTATTGATTCTGTTTCCCTCGTCAAGAAGGTGAAGGCGCCTCGATTTCTCACCCGAAGAAGGGAGGTAAAAAGAGGAGAAAAAACTACTCCCTCTGTAAACTAATATAAGAGCGTTTAGAACACTACTTTAGTAAGCTAAACGCTCTTATATTAGTTTACGGAGGGAGTACAGTACTGTAGCTAATCAAGCTTAATTTCCAACTGTTACAACTCTGGCAAGTCTATTATGTCTCCGCCCTCCTGCAGCATCTTGATCCAGAAGTCCTGGTCATCGCTCCAGTTCAATGATGAGCTCATCGCCAGGCTCAGATCCTCGTCCGTGGCACCGAGGTCTATCATTCCCGTCACGTCTGTTGAAGACAAGAAGCTGTTGTCAGTGACCGCCTCCGAGCTGGAGGTGTCCTCTTTCACGAGCTGGTGGCCGTGGCTCGCTCCTGTGATGGTGGCGTTATCGCTCGGCGAGGATGACACCGCCGCCGCCGACTCGGTCACCGTGGAGCACGTCAAGCTGCTGCTCGACTGCCCCTGCGGCGACGTCTGCCGCTTACGAGCGTCGACGGTGGCGCTCCTAGCCTTGGCCTGCTTGCGTGACTTCTGCCGGCCACTGCCGCCGGCGTCGTGATCGGCGGCTGGCTTCAGGCCGTCCTCCAGCCTCTTCTTGAGGTGCGAGTGCCAGACGTTCTTGATCTCGTTGTCAGTGCGCCCGGGCAGCTGCGCAGCTATCACGGACCACCTGTTGAAAAAAATTAAAATTCAGAGCTGCAACTGTTTAAAAAATCTTCATCAACTGCATGCAAGCCTCAGATACTTCAAAGATTTGATTCCCAATGCACAGCGCGGAGATGTTTTTTTTTCCTTTCGAAAAGCGTAGAGATGGTTTAATCTGAAGCACAACTTCTCCTCCTCCTACATGTAATTTACAAATGCTCTTGAATTCAGCAACTGGGGTACTGATCGATCATGTGCGATTGAATAAGGATTAATGGAGGGGCTCAGGAGTAGCCTGGACTCTTGGACAGAGTGTGGTCCAGCAGAAGTGGTGGCCGGGAGATGGTGCTGCCGCTGCCGCTGCCGCTGCTGCATCTATATGAAAATACACCGGTGTTGATATGCATCAGCCACTCCACTGGCCACCGTTAAAGGCCAAACGAGATGGAATCTATGGCGGCTTTCGAGCTTTGGATTGGTTTACTTGCATGTGGGGGCTTTGAGAAAAAAAGATTGATCTTAAGTTGAGTTTTAAAGTAATCGTGAACGCTTTTGTCTTCTTTGGAGTATTGCTCCGATGAGGCTATGGCCGTCACCAATCAAATGATAGGACCGTACCTGAAATTTCAGAAAGATGATGCATCTTTTACTGACTAGGCCCACAACAAGTTGTACGCTGGCAAGACAGTTAAATGTTTATAGCAATTTCTAGGCTGGCTCAGGTCTACTAGGAATGACCCAAATTGGATAACCATGAAGGCAATGTATGGAGTACAATTAATAATATTTCATTTTTCTCAAAAAAGGTAATGATATTTCACGGTTTTATTATGTAGATAAAAATGATTTTTTCGCAAAAAGGATAAAAATGAAAAAAAAAGAGATTATTCAACCGGTTGCCGAGGGTCTGATGGAGGCGGATGATGAGGTCCTCCTCGTCGGCGGTGAAGTTGCCCCGCTTGATGTCCGGGCTGAGGTAGTTGACCCACCGCAGGCGACAGCTCTTCCCGCACCGCAGAAGCCCTGCAGCAACACCAACAATGATAGTAATCGGCGGTAATCACCGACCCCAAGAGGGAATCCGTCGTCGCCGTCAGCAAGATGCGGAACTCACCTGCGTGCTTGGGGAGGGCGCGCCAGTTGGGGTGGCCATGCCGAGCGATGTAGTCGGCCAGCCGCTGGTCCTCCTCGGGGCTCCACGCGCCCCGCTTCAGACCGTCCTTCTCGCAGCACGGCGCTCTCCCCATGAACCGATCCAAACTCACCGTCCTCCTATCCTCCTCCCTGCGGCGGCCGGCGCGCCGCCTGTGTGAGAGGAGATGGGACGGCCGGGGATTAGCTATAGCGGGATGTCACTCGCGGCGGGGTATTTAAGAGCGACGGGAACGTGTCAAACGTGATGCCTGCTGGAGATGCAGCGCGTCGGGACGCGGCTGCGTGTGCTCGTTGTTGCCGATTTCGTTCGCCTATTAGCGGAGCAGCCGATTTTTTAATTTTTTTTAGGGGGGAAGGCGTTGTTTTCTTTGGCTGAAAATTAATTCTTTTTTTGTGGGATGGCTGAAAATTAATTCAGCCAAGTATTTATTTCTTTCCATAATTGAGTTCTCCTGGAGGGCCCTTTTAGGATTTAAGGATTTTCCGTTGCTGAAAACTGTGTGGTTTCCCGCGCAATTGCATGGGTGTGACTGGCGTTATGTAGGGCACAACCGTTAGACCAATGTGAATGCGATCGTCAAGAAGCCTATGTATACAAGACTTCTTCGGCATGGAGGTCATGCAATGCTTTTTGTTGATGAAAACTGTGTGGTTTCCCGCGCAATTGCATGGGTGTGATTGCCGCTACATAGGACACAACCGTTAAACCAATGTGAAAGCCGATCGTCAAGAAGCCTATGTATACAAGACTTTTTAGATATAGAGGTCATGTAAGGATCTATGTTGATGAAAATTGTGTGGTTTGTTGCGCGATTACATGAATGTGATTGCGCTATATAGAGCACAACCATTAAATCAATGTGAATGCCGATCGTCAAGAAGCCTACAAGAATAAAGACTTCTCAGGTATGGAGATGGATGAACAAGGTGAAGTGGTAGATGTCGAGAAAAAAGAGGGATACTCTACGACGATTCTCAACGTCAACAAATAGTGTGGTAAGTTATGAGATTGTAGAGTGAACATTACTAGCTAATTGCTAGAGGGGTTCACAACAACAATAGAACAAGACAACAAAACTACAATGGTTCATGAATTGTACAGGAGAGGAGAATGCAACATGGTTTGTCAAAGTTTGTCATGTAGCCCATACATTGCTAACATCTCCCACTCTCCAACATGTTTTTCAATGTTGTACAGAGGACACATGAATTTTGAGTTTCCAGTGGTACTTAATTGTGCAAAAAGGGGTGGGAAAAATCAAGGAGATATACTGCAACTCTTAACAATTTTCTCTCATTATGTAAATCATACTAGGTTCTCTTCATACTTATGAGAAGAATGCTACTTATGAGGTTTCATTGGTGAAATCCTCTGCGGTGAGGAGCGGTGGCGGGCCATGACGTTCGAAGCTACTAAAGGTGATGCGGAGGAGCTCCGAGGCTGCAGTGTGGATACATTGGTGCGAGGAGGCACTGGATGAGCGAAATCTCTAGTGTGAGTGGGAGAGGAAAAAATTCATTGCCTTGTCCATCCTTAGAAAGAGGTCACGATTTTCAATCACTGGGAGATGGGGCTCGTGTTTTTTGCTGCCTTGCTACTTTAGGAATTGTGCTAGAGCCTCAACTGGAGCATGTTTATTTTCTTCAGCCCCGATAGATTCTATTAACGCCTTGTTTAGAGTCCTAGTGGAGACCCTCGAATCTTCCATTTACACCAAAAAAATCGTTTGTTTCAAAGTGGCTACAATTTTTTTTCACAAAATAATTAATACAAATATATACATCAATAATTTTACATAATAGTTTCTCCGTTCAATATGGACTGAAAACGGACTAAAATGAGTAAACAAACATACTAAAATGTGTTTATATAAATCTAATTCAGAAAAAGTTAGAACAGTAATAGTGAAAGGAGGGAGCATCCATCAATTCACTGTTGAAAAATCAAGAAACATCAGATTGTAGGCTTTAACTTCGGTTAGCGTAATGCTGTTGTAATTGCATAGTCTTAGCTTTATTGTTTTTCTTTTTCTTTTTTCTTTTACTTTGGTTGCCTACATTTGTATTTACTATTTCAGAAAATATATAAAGATATACTGTGGCAAGTAATTCCCACAGGTTTGGCTAAAAATAATCTAGAAACAAAAGTACCAAATGAAAATGCTTAATTTTACCACGGGCACAAAAATCCTGCCAATATCGGCTTACTAGTCAACAGCTAAGCTCTAGGTTGGCTGCCAGCCTGACATGTCACATTCCAGTTAAGAATACAAAAGATTCATCGAAAAAAAAGAATACAAAAGATTCATTACCTCGTAGGAAAAAAAAGAATACAACAGATTCATCACACGTTAAATTACAAATTCATATAATATACTCCCTCTGTTCCGAATTACTTGTCGTATGTATGGATGTATCTAGAGGTATTTTAGTTCTAAATACATTCATTTGTACGACGAGTAATTTCGAACGGAGGGAGTAGTTTTTTTTCAAATGATAAGTTTCACATGTGTGGCACGAAGCACTCCGGCTCTAACGTTTTTTACAACTAAAGTTGCTAGCCAAAAAGAAAAAACAAACTAAAAAAACTGAAACTTGCCATTCAAAAAGAAAGTTGGCATCCTCGCGTTACTAAACTTGGCATAAAAATGTTTAGAGTTGTCATGTGTTCGTGCCACACGTGTGACTCTTATTAAGGTCCTTCTTTTTTTAAATAGCATTTGATGTTGAAACAATAGCGGAATGACCATAAGAGAGAGAAAATTATCTCCACCAACTTGAAAGAAGTGGAAGAAGGAAAAATCTTACGTGCAACATTGCAAATTTTTCTATCAACTAGATAATTGATTGTGCGTTGCTATGGGATAGAAATATTCTAATACGTTACCCCATGATTCATGTATATCCATATTAAGTGATTGCGCAAATAAATGTTATCAGATCTTGTCCGTGATATAGCTATCTAAATATATTTATGATCTTATTTTTTTAATCATTTATTGCTTACCAAAGAAAGCAAAAAATTATTTAGTAAGTCAATGAAAGGTGGGACAATTAAGATGAATTTGTAAGGAGTGATGGTCAGAAAAAGGATGGAAGATTGGACGAAGCACTTCGCTAGAAGTTTTTTTTATCCTGAACCGTAGAACAATAGTTCTACGATATTTTCATAAATTAAAATATTTACAAAGTTCAATACAAGTTTCAGTCACCCAATACCAGTTTTGTGAAACATAAAAGAGATTACAAGTTCTGTGCTAGCCAACTGCTGATCAAATCAGCCTTTTCCTGCTTTGCTCTGATTTTAGTTACTTCAAGTCCCTCTTTTAGATAGTATTTCCATGTGTCGTAGTGAGGTGGTGCACTTCTGAAGATCTTGTCATTTCTGGTCATCCAGATGCTCCAGCAGCCCATAATAATGATATCCATTGCAATGCCTGAAGGCAGCTTGATTATAGAAAGTAGAATTTCATCATATGAAGAGATTCCACTTTGTTTAGTGGGGATGAGCAAGTTCCAACAAGACCAAGCAAATGGGTCGTCCCAGAACAAGTGTGAGATTGTTTCTTCTGTAGCATATGCACATAAGGCACATTTATAGTCCTCCAAGTACATGTTTCTGCGATGCAAAATGTTTCTTGTGCTAATTATGTCATGCAAAAGTAGCTAGAAGAAAATCTTGTGTCGGAGTCTGCAGGTAGTTTTCCAAATCTTAGAGAATATGTTGTGTGCTGTGCTCACACCTGTGATTGCGTGGTAAAGTTTCATCAATGAAAATATCTTAGAGGATCTTCCAATGTACCATCTATCTCTTCATCTAAGTCTGTTCTGTTGTTTATGATCTCCTGGAGAGCATTGAATTGGTTGTATGCTTGCAAAGACAGTGGTATGTGGAATTGCTGTATGAAATCTTCTTGTATTGGTACTATATTCAGTGTGATATCTCAGAGGAGTGTCTTGGGGGGGGGCACACTCCCCTTGCTGCCATCTATTTCCACTAAGGCCCATGTAGGCCCATTAAGCCCCCGGGGGGTTCCGGTAACCCCCGGTACTCCAGTATATGTCTGAAACCTTCCGGAACCTTTCCGATGTCCGAACATAGTTGTCCAATATATCGATCTTTACATCTCGACCATTTCGAGACTCCACGTCATGTCCGTGATCATATCCGGGACTCTGAACTACCTTCGGTACATCAAAACACAAAAACTCATAATACCGATCGTCACTGAACTTTAAGCATGCAGACCCTATGGGTTTGAGAACTATGTAGACATGACCGAGACACGTCTCCGGTCAATAACCAATAGCAGAACCTGGATGTTCATATTGGTTCCCACATATTCTACGAAGATCTTTATCGATCAAACCACATAACAACTACGTTGTTCCCTTTGTCATCGGTATGTTACTTTCCGGAGATTCGATCGTCAGTATCTCAATACCTAGTTCAATCTCGTTACCGGCAAGTTTCTTTACTCGTTCCGTAATACATCATCCCGCAACTAACTCATTAGTTGCAATGCTTGCAAGGCTTATAGTGATGTGCATTACCGAGTGGGCCTAGAGATACCTCTCCGACAATCGGAGTGACAAATCCTAATCTCGAAATACGCCAACTCAACAAGTACCTTTGGAGACACCTGTAGAGCACCTTTATAATCACCCAGTTACATTGTGACGTTTGGTAGCACACAAAGTGTTCCTCCGGTAAAGGTTGGGTCAAGTCATAGGAACGTGCATAAGTCATGAACAAAGCAATAGCAACATACTAAACGATCAAGTGATAAGCTAACAGAATGGGTCAAGTCAATCACATCATTCTCCTAATGATGTGATCCCGTTAATCAAATGACAACTCATGTCTATGGCTAGGAAACATAGCCATCTTTGATCAACGAGCTAGTCAAGTAGAGGCATACTAGTGACAATCTGTTTGTCTATGTATTCACACATGTATCATGTTTCCGGTTAATACAATTCTAGCATGAATAATAAACATTTATCATGATATAAGGAAATAAATAATAACTTTATTATTGCCTCTAGGGCATATTTCCTTCAGTGTCATGCCAATTATCAGTCCAAAATTCAACTGTATCCCCATTCCAGCTTTCCATATTGTCATCTTCTTAAATGTGGGCAAAAGCTTTAGAATGGCTTTCCACCAAAAATACCCCACCAATTTGTCTCCTGGTATAATGTCTTGTTAGTAGGTTTCCCATATAATTTTCACCCATGGAATGTCTTCCTTGTTGAAGAATTTATATAGGAATTTCATAAGCAGAGCTTGGTTATGAGAATGGATGTTCAGGACACCAAGCCCACCATGGGTCTTAGGCTTACAAACTTGTTTCCAAGAGATAAGAGCAATTCCTCTGTCTTGTGTGCCATATTTTCTCCAGAAGCAGTTCATGATGTATGAGTTTATTTTCTTGTTCATTGTCTTTGGTATCATCAAGTTACACATGAAAAAGGTTGGCATGCTTGTGAAAACTGATTTTAGCAAGGTTAACTTATCTCCTGTTGACAACAATGTTGAGCATCCTAGCAGTTTGTTTTCAATTCTCTTCAGCATGGGTATAAAATCTTCCTCTCTAGGTGTAGCAGTGTGATACTTCTCCATCGTATCTACTTTTCCTAATGCTTTTCCTTTTATTTTGGACTCTAATTTGCATGATGTGAATGAAACTAACCCAGACTGACGCTGTTTTCAGCACAACTACCATGTTGTTTTTGTGCAGAAATAAAAGTTCTCGGAATGGCACGAAACTTTTTGGAGATTTTTTATGGAATAGAAGAAAAATATTGGAGCCAAGAACCACCGGAGGGGGCCCCTGGGTGAGCACAACCCACCAGGGCGCCCCCTCCTGGCCTGCCCAGGTGGGTTATGCCCACCTGGTGGCCCCGTAGACCCTAGTTCCAACTCTATCAAATCCTATTTTTGGAGAAAAAAAATCAAGGAGAAAGAATTATCGCATTTCATGAGACAGAGCCGCCGCCACCTCCTGTTCTTCATCTGGAGGCTAGATCAAGAGTCCGTTTGGGGATCCAGAGAGGGGGATCTTCGATCTTCGTCATCACCAACCCTTCTCCATCGCCAATTCCATAATGCTCCCCACCCGAAGTGAGTAATTCCTTCGCATGCTCGCTGGTCGGTGAGGAGTTGGATGAGATTCATCATGTAATCGAGTTAGTTTTGTTAGGGCTTGCTCCATTGTATCCATTATGTTCTGAGATTGATGTTGCTATGACTTTGCCATGCTTAATGCTTGTCACTTTGGGCCCGGGTGCCATGATTTCAGATCTGAACCGTTTATGTTATCACCATTATATCTATGTTCTAGATCCGATCTTGCATGTTATAGTCACCTATTACGTGTTATGATCGATAAACCCTGGAGTGACAGAAGTCGGGATACTTTCCGGTGATGACTGTAGTTTGAGGAGTTCATGTATTCACTATGTGTTAATGCTTTGTTCTAGTTCTCTATTAAAAGGAGGCCTTAATATCCCTTAGTTTCCCTATGGACCCCGCTGCCACGGGAGGGTAGGACAAAAGATGTCATGCAAGTTCTTTCCATAAGCATGTATGACTATTTACGGAATACATGCCTACATTATATTTATGAACTGGAGCTAGTGCCGTATTGCCCTAGGTTGTAATTGTTATATGATGAATATCATCCAACGAATTCACCGATCCAATGCCTACGAATTTCTCTTATATTGTTCTTGCTAAGTTACTACTGCTACTGTTTACTGTTACACTTGCTACAAAATCATTGCTATCACTCTTACCGTTACTATTGCTATTGCTACTACTATCAAAGATATCATATTACTTTGCTACTAATCACTTTGCCACAGATAATTAATCTCCAAGTGTTGTTGAATTGACAACTCAGCTGCTAATACTTGAAAATATTCTTTGGCTCCCCTTGTGTAGAATCAATAAATTTGGGTTGAATACTCTACCCTCGAAAACCGTTGTGATCCCCTATACTTGTGGGTTATCAAGACCTTTTTCTGGCGCCCTTGCCCGGGAACATAGCTATATTTGTTGAGTCACTTGGGATTATTATCAATTTATCACTATGAAGAATCTGAAGGATACCAAGACTAAGATATTTCCCTCTAAGACGAGGGGGGTAAGGAACTGCCATCTAGCTCTGCACTTGATTCACCTTCTATTTTGAGTAAACTTGCAACACCACTATATGCTATTAATTTCGATATGTCGCAAGTTATTGATGATGCCACTTCTGCTATGGATAATGCTTATGATGATTCTAGTACCTTGCTTGATGATGCTGTGCCACTTGGTGATTTTCCTGATGAACAAATTGCTAGAGCTAAAGAGAATGAAATTACTGAAATTGATGAAATACCTGAATCTACAAACCTTGAGACACCTATTGACCTAGTCCTCCTAGATATGAATTGCCTAAGATACTGGAAGGTTATGTTATGGATCAGGAGACAACTAGAGACTTTCTTTCTTGCAATGATAGAGATGATCTCAAGAAATTATTATGCAAACTGAAAGAGAGATCCTTGAATGCTAGAATGAAATGTGATCCTGAGTTTGCTACTTCACTATATTTGTTGATGATAAGGATTATGAATTCTCTGTCGACCCAGAGTTAATTACTTTGGTTGAATCTAATCCTTTCCATGGTTATGAAACTGAAACTATTATGGCACACCTCACCAAACTAACTGATATAGCCACCCTATTTGCTCATGATGAGAAGATTCGCTACTACTATGTTCTCAAATGATTTCTGTCCTCTTTAAAGGCTGATGCTAAGATTTGGTATAATACTCTTACTCCTGGTTGTGTGCGTAGTCCTCAGGATATGATTTATTACTTCTCTGAAAAGTATTTTCCTCCTCATAACAAACAAGCTGCCTTATGGGAAATATTTAACTTTGTGCAAATTGAAGAAGAGAGTCTCCCACAAGCTTGGGGGAGGATTCTCCAATTGCTTAATGCTTTTCCTGGTTGCCCTCTTAAGAAAAATGAAATACTTTATATCTTCTATAATGGACTAACTGATGCTTCTAGGGACTTCCTAAATAGTTGTGCTGGTTGTGTGTTCAGGGAACAAACAGTTGAACAAGCTGAGGAATTATTGAATAACTTATTGAAAAATTATGATGATTGGACTCTTCCTGAACCACCGCATAAATCTACTACGGACAAGAGGGGTATCTTATATCTCAGTCCTGAAGATATGCAAGAGGCAACGAAATGTATGAAGGAAAAAGGTATTAAAGCTGAGGATGTCAAAAATTTACCTCCTATCGAAGAAATACATGGGCTTGATACACCACCACCCAAGGTGATAGAGGTAAACTCTTAAATGAAATTCAACGATAGGGACAACCCTTATAATATGCATCCTAGTCAATGCCTTTATGAGTTTGATAATTATATTAGAAAACAAGATCACTTCAATGCAAATGTTATGAAACAATTGAAATACAATTATGATATGATTGCTCGCTTGAGTGACTTGTTATTTAGAATCTCAAATGACGTTAGAGGTGTAGGAAAACATGCTTCTATGGTTCATACACAGTTAGAACAAGTTGCTAAATCTCAAAGAGAGTTGCTTCATGAAATGAATAACAATATCAATGATCATGCTATTAGAGTAGTAAGTAGAGGTGGTAGAATGACTCAGGAACCACTTTATCCTGAGGGATACCCAAAAAGAATTGAACATGACTCTCAAAGAGTTAACATTGATGCACCTACTCCTTCTAAAAAGAAAAAGAAAAAGAAAAATGATAGGACTTTGCATACCTCTAGTGAACCTGAAATAGAAAAATCTTCTGAAGCTAATAATGATGTTTCTATCTCTGATGCTGAAACTCAATCTGGTAATGAACATTCACCTAGTGATAATGAGGATGTTCATGAAGACACTCAACCAAACAATGATAAAGAACCAGATAATGATGTTGAGATAGAACCAACTATTGATCTCGATAGCCCACAACCTAAAAATAAAAGATATGATAAAAAAGACTTTGTTGCTAGAAAACATGGAAGAGAAAGAGAACCATGGGTTCAAAAACCCATGCCCTTCCCACCTAAATGAACTAAGAAGAAAGATGATGAATAATTTGAACACTTTGCTGAAATGCTTAGGCATGTCTTTTTGTGCACTCGTTTGACTGGTATCTTAAAGATGGCACCTTATGCAAAATATATGAAAGACATCCTCTCTAATAAAAGAAAGATACCCAAAGCTGAAATCTCTACCATGCTTGCTAATTATTCTTTTAACAATGGAGTACCTAAAAAACTTGGAGATCTGGGAATATGAACTACACCTTGCTCCATCAAAAGGAACTATGTTAAAACTGCTTTGTGTGATTTAGGAGCTGCTGTTAGTGTTATGCCTTTCTCCTTATATAAAAGACTTGATTTGAGTAAACTCACACCTATTGAAATATCTTTGCAAATGGCTGACAAATCAACTGCCATACCTATCGGTATTTGTGAGGATGTGCCCGTTGTTGTTGCAAATGTTACTATTTTGACTGACTTTGTTATACTTGAGATGCCCGAGGACGACAACATGTCGATTATCCTTGGTAGACCCTTCTTGAATACTACAGGGGCTGTTATGGATTGCAATAAAAGCAAGGTCACTTTTCATATCAATGGCAATGATCATACGGTGCACTTTCTAAAGAAACAATTCCAAGTGAATGGTATTTATGTTATTGAAAAGTATCCAACAATCACTATTGGAAGTTTTCAACTACCTCTACCTACTGCCAAAAAGAATTGTAAGATGCTTATTGTTGGGGACACGCATATCCCCGTTGAGGTAACTTAGTGTTTTACGAAAGTTCTTCGGTTTCATTCTAATAGAAAGTGGTTGTTAATAAGACTTTATGAACCTTAATTATTAATGGATCATTTTTGAGAGGTATGAAGTTGATGAATTTAGTAAGCACTACCTTCTGTCCTTATCTTTTGTTTTCTGGTTTTCTTAGTTAAATAAAATAAAATGCCATGTTTTATCCGTTTTCTAAATTTCCCGTGCAATAAAAAAATGACCCAAAAATAAAAGTTCTCAGAATGCCCTGAAAATTTAATACGGGTTTTTTTCTAAATATTTCTGAATTTGTGACGCAAATAACATCAGAGGGGGGGTACACCAGGTGGACACAATCCACCTAGGTGCACCAGCAGCCCTAGGCGCGCCCTGGTGGGTTGTGGTCCCCACATGGCCCCCTCACTTATCTCTTTAGCCCATATTATCACCTACCTCCAGAAAAAATTCACCATTGCTCTCTTCCTCGTGCTCTTGCTCTCAAACCCGCGGATTTCGATCTCTTTGCTCGAAGCTCCGTTTTTGAAACTGTTTTGGGGGATTGCGACTTGGTATGTGACTCCTTCATTGGTCTAATTAGTTTTTGCTTTAGTGGTTTATATTTTGAATAATTAGTTACTCTTGGTACTGCTATAGGTGAGCTTACATGTTGAATTCTTAGAGTTCTAAGTAGTTTGAATGCTTGATATGGCCTCTATGCATCCCTATGAGTAGTTGCTATCAATCTTGTGAAGTTTTGTTGAGAAAAATTTTGTGGACTAAAAATTTCAGAATTTTATTCATAGGAAAAAAATGAGTTTGTTTAGGAAGTTTGCTTCCAAGAAGAGATCCAAGGGAGTTATTGGGGAGTCATCAGACAATGATCTACGCACCCGGAGAATGGCGGAGGTATGGCCGTGTGAATGGTCGCACAACCCATTCATGGATGGAGCCGGAATCCGTCAAGAGTTTGAACAATTTGCTGCTAATGCCGGCCTCACCGACTTCATCG
This sequence comes from Triticum aestivum, assembly GCF_018294505.1. Lineage (NCBI taxonomy): Eukaryota > Viridiplantae > Streptophyta > Magnoliopsida > Poales > Poaceae > Triticum > Triticum aestivum. The sequence continues at coordinate 274,807,102 of NC_057794.1, forward strand.
TAGCTGAGTGTGAACAGTATCATCTCCTCACAAATTCCTTTGTGCAAAGTTTTCATTTCATAAGTAGGAATAACCCTCCTGAGGTGCAGTTTAATTTATATGCTGAAACCCGTCAGATAGCACTTATAGAATTTTGTGATATATGCTTGATCCGTTCTGACGGAGAAATAAGAAAGCCTAGGCCTGCAGAATTCGAGGACTTTTATTATACTATGTCAATGGGGGATGAGAGAGGGGTGTCGAGTGTCATTGCCACTAGCTTGCATTTTCCTTCTGTGCATTATTTTGCTCTATTCATTGCGAAGTGTTTACTTGCTAGAGAGAAGGTTGTTGCACTCAGTGCCCCAGATTTCACTATCTTATGCCGCACACTTTACGACGATAACACTTATAACTTAGGAGATATTGTGGCACGCCGCCTTCACCTTAACAGGTCCAAGGGTAAAATTCATGTCGGCATTTATGCTACTTGCTTAGCGAGTCACTTTAACATTCAGATATGCCAACATGATTATCCCTTGCCCAAGGTTTACTTATATCGCCAGGCTATGGCACATCATCACTTCATTGATGGTGAGAACACTACTATAGATGTTCCTTATAACCTAGTCTTCAGCAAAATCACTCATGATGTAATTCCATCGCCTGCACCTGCTTTGTTTGATTCTATTGCCAGGGCGGATACAGGATCATGTCTGAGGACATTGTCGCCTACCGGAACAAGCAGGCGGCAGCAAAGAAGGAGCCTCAGGAGTGGGACGCTCAGGTACCCGCTCCACATCACTTCAACATAGGACCTGATGGCTTCTTTGAGTGGTGATTACCAAGTTAGTCCAAAAGCTTAAGCTTGGGGGAGTACGTATGTCCACTGACATTACATTCATGTCTACACATTTCATTCCAGTTGTCGGTGTCCACACTTTTTAATTTTATTATCCATGTTAGATTTATTTTCTCGCTTTCTTCTTGTGTGTTTGAAAAACTTTGAGAAAATGCAAAAAATGTTGTTTGCTTCTTTTCGGTTTTTCTTTCTAGTGTAGTTAGTTGTAGTATTATAAAGAAAACCCAAAAAGATTCCTCGATTCTTATTTTGCTTGTTGGGAGCTCTTGCGTGTAAATAGTTTTTCTCGTTTTTTGTTTTTCTTTCGTTAATTTGCTTCCTTCAAGAAAAACTAAAAAACTCCAAAAATATTTCAGTGTGTTTCTCTGAATTTATTTTCTTTTTATTGAGTCATACCAAGGAGAAGACCACATTGAAAATTTTGAGTGGCTCTCATATGAATTATTGTTGATCTAACAAAGAGCCCATATTACCTTGTCTTCTCCTTAGTTTGCCGATTCCAGCTTAGTCCATGGCACTCTTTCACTATTATTATTTTCATGTCATCCGGTCATGCAAGTGAAAGGCAATAATGACGATATTTGATGAACTGGCTGTGGCAGAGAGAAAAGTGTATGAACTCAACTTGATCCGTTTTCTAAATATGTTTAACCTAGTATCCATGATTCAGCCTATTATGATTAAACATGTTTGCAATGACCCTTAGAGATTATAGTTTCTCATGCCATGATTAAGTAGCTAGGAGTGAATAATGATTTATCTTGGATGTCAACATTGCGTTAAAATGATTGTGATGTAGTATGACGATATGGTATCCTCCTTCGAATGTTCGAGTGGCTTGACTTGGCAAATGTTCATGCATGTAGTTGAATCAAAACTAACATAGCCTCTATGATATTTATGTTCATGGTGTTCATATCCTACTCATGCTAGTATTCGATGTTACTTATGCATAATGCATGTTCATGACTATTTTCGCTCTCTAGCTAGCCGCTTCTCAATCTATTTGCTAGCCTTCGCGTGTACTAAGCGAGAATACTGCTTGTGCATCAAAAATCCTGAACCCCAAGTTTTTCCAGATGAGTCCACCATACCTACCTATATGCAGTATTACCCTGCTGTTCTAAGTAAATTTGGATGTGCCACCTCTAGAAACTTCAAATAAATATATTTTTTGTGTGCTTGGATTGTTCATATAGTGACAGGAGGTAGTTATCTTCCATGCTAAGCGGGTTATTCTCATGATGATTGTTCATTCTCTCGTCCTTGCACAAGAGGGTCGGTAATAGGGATTTCTAGTCCCGAAATCAAATTGCAAATAATTAAACAAAACTCCCCCAGGATTGTTGTTGGTATGGATGGTACCCGTGGATTTGGATCAGTCGTGGAGGGTGCTCGTTGGTGGAGGGGGAGTGAACCTTTACTTTTATTGCTTGGGAACTGCCACTAATGTGAGCATGGAAGGTACCGATAACTAATGGTTGCAAAGTAAACAAGAAGGGTGCCTTTCTCAAAATTTCATTTATCTCTGTTTTAAAATTTGAGCTCTAGCACCACTGCAAATCACAGCTTCCCTCTGCGAAGGGACTATCTATTTACTTTTATGTTGTGTCATCACCTTCTCAAATAAGCGCAGATCTGAGAGCAGTATTGTCATCCTCATGCATTGTGTATAGCTAATGTTGGGTGCATCATGACTAGATATTTTCTACAATAAATTACAATGTTTAGTCGTTGCTTGAACTTTAGTGGTGCTCTGCATTTATGTTTTGCGGTCTCAGAAAGGGCTAGCGAGATAACACTATAGTCATATTATATCATGTATGTTTTGACAAAGTGTTGTCATTTGAGATATCTTATTATTGATCGCTAGTTGATTATGCCATTGATATATTATAATTTTTAAGACCTCTTGTCGATATGGTTAGTCATGATCTTTGCTGAAAACCTCGGTGCTACTTAAGCTTATTTATGTAAACAAGAGCAAAAGAGTTCGTAATTTTTTTTTATTTTTCCACTTTCAGTTTATCAACTGAATTGCTTGAGGACAAGCAAAGGTTTATGCTTGGGGAGTTGATACGTCTCCATCGTATCTAATTTTCCTAACACTTTTGCTTTTGTTTTGGACTCTAATTTGCATGATTTGAATGAAACTAACTCGGATTGATGCTATTTTCAGTAGAACTACCACGGTGTTGTTTTTGTGCAGAAATAGAAGTTCTCGGAATGGCACAAAACTTTTTAGAGATTTTTGATGGAATAAAAGAAAAATACTAGAGCCAAGAACCACCGGAGGGGGCCCCTGGGTGAGCACAACCCACCAGGGCGTGCCCCCTCCTAGCGCACCCAGGTGGGTTGTGCCCACCTGGTGGCCCTGCAGACCCTGATTCCCACTCTATAAAATCCTATTTTTGGATAAAAAAATTAAGGAAAAATAATTATCGTGTTTCACGAGACACAGCCACAGCCACCTCCTGTTCTACATCGGGAGGCCAGATCTAGAGTCCATTTGGGGCTCCATAGAGGGGGATCTTCAATTTCATGATGCTCCCCACCGGGAGTGAGTAATTCCTTCGTAGGCTCCTGGTCGGTGAGGAGTTGGATGACATTCATCATGTAATCGAGTTAGTTTTGTTAGGGCTCTATCCCTAGTATCCATTATGTTCTGAGATTGATGTTTCAATGACTTTGCCATGCTTAATGCTTGTCGCCCGGGTGCCATGATTTCAAATCTGAACTGTTTATGCTATCACTATTATATCTATGTTCTAGATCCGATCTTGCAAGTTATAGTCATCTATTACATGTTATGATCCTTAAACCCCGGAGTGACAGAAGTCGGGATACTTTCCGGTGATGACCATAGTTTGAGGAGTTCATGTATTCACTACGTGTTAATGCTTTGTTCGGGTTCTCTATTAGAGGGAGGCCTTAATATCCCTTAGGTTCCCTATGGACCCCGCTGCCACGGGAGGGTAGGACAAAAGATGTCATGCAAGTTCTTTCCGTAAGCACGTATGACTATTTACGGAATACATACCTACATTATATTTATGAACTGGAGCTAGTGCCATATCGCCCTACGTTATAACAATTATATGATGAATATCATCCAACGAATTCACGGATCCGATGCCTACAAATTTCTCTTATATTGTTCTTGCTAAGCTACTACTGCTTATGTTACTGTTACACTTGCTACAAAATCATTGCTATCACTGTTACCATTACTATTGCTCTACTACTATCGAAACTATCATATTACTTTGCTACTAATCGCTTTGCTGCAAATAATTAATCTCTGGGTGTGGTTGAATTGACAACTCAGCTGCTAATACTTGCAAATATTGTTTGGCTCCCCTTATGTCGAATCAATAAATTTGGGTTGGATACTCTATCCTCGAAAACTGTTGCGATCACCTATACTTGTGGGTTATCACAGTGCACAAGGGAAGCCCAAGGTATGTATGAGGAAGGGTGCCAACTTTGCATCCCAAGAGATGAGATAGCTTTTGCATTTTCCTATCTAGAGTGTTGATTGATACCTTGGTAGACTTTGAGTAGTTGATCTTTAAATTTGTGTACTCAGCATAGTGTAGAAGTAGATTTTTGATATGCAGAACATGTCTAGAATCAGCTTGAGCAATCAATACTGTATCATCTGCATATTGGATGATGGGGTAGTCTGTGCATGAATTATGAGTAGAAGTGTAACATCCCAAATTTTCAATTTGGAATGTTATACACTAGATCATCATTGCATATCATATTTTATTGCATTTTGGTTGATCCTAGAAAATTCTACGCAACTCAAGGACCCTTGGAGAGAGTTGGGGATTTTGTTATTTTCATATTTGAGTTTTCTCAAATTTTGAAAATAGGATCATTTGATTTTTTTGTTTTATCTTCAATTATTTCTGTTACAAAAATATGAGAGAGGGAATAAAATGACTTTCCCAAAATAAAGAAATATTGAGGATTTAATAAAAAAATCAAATAAGATTTTCTTTTGGTTTTATTTGCTATTTTATTTGAATTAGGAAAAAATGCGCGTTTTTCAAATTTGCATTTAGGCCCCAAATAAATGTTCATCCTGTGCGACTTGATTTTAGAAGCCGGGAAAAATTTATTTCGGGATTTTTGGAGTCCGTTTAGTATTCCTTTTGTTTTTTTGTGAGCGTAATTATTAAAAAAAAGTCCGAACCGACCTTGGGCCGTAACCGGCAAGGACTCCGCCTGGCCGGGCCTTCAAATAACGCCGCCGAGGCCCGAGGCCAGCCCAGCCACGCCCCGCCCCGAAACCCTAACCCTAGGCCGCCGCCGCCCCGTCGCCGCCACCACGCCGCGCCCCCGCCGCCGGCCGCGCCGCCAGACCGCCGCCTCCCGCCGCCGCGCCGCCTCGCCGGATCCGCCGCCGCCGGAGGTAGTTTTTCGCAGCCGTTTTTTTAGAAAACCGATCGGTTTTCCGTCGGTTTTGTTTGGTTTTTTTAGTTTCGGTTTTTTAAATAGATCGTTTTTTACGGTTTATTTAATTAGCAAGCGTTTGTCCATTCGTTCGTTTTAACGAACGTTCGTCATTTTTCTTTTTGTCGGATTAAATCTGTGATTTATCTGATCGCGATTCCTGATCCGATTTTCGTTTTAGTCTAACTTTTCTTTCGTTTATCGGAATCAGGCGATTCAAGCGCCTGGAGTTTCGTCTCGAAACCCTCTTTCCGTTTAACCAACTCAAACAAGTTTTTGCCACTGTAAAAATTTCCCTAGATCTAGAATAGTAAACGAAGCCTATTTCTTTAGCCGTTTGTCTTTCGTTGCTTCGTTCGACTTGTTTCTTTTTGCCAACCGGAGTTCTTAAGTTGAACTTTCTGGTTAGATCTTTTATTCGAGTTTTACCTGTGCATTAGTTGAGTACTTACTCTATGCTTGTCTGTTTGCGATAGAGTACCCGGAGTGCGCCGCTTGCTACTTCGAATCGCTAGGTTTTGCGGATCATCAGCAAGGCAAGTAACACTTTGATCATACTTCCAATTACCCAGTTTTTATTGCATTAGATCAATCCTAACACATTGCATGATTAGGATCTAATTAAATTGTGGGCTTGGGAAGTAGTTGAGGTAGTACCTATTTCCGGTTATTATCAAACCTTTGGGAGTTACTTCTACGTTTGCTTATTGTGCCATGCTATGCTAGTAGACGTGGATTGGGTGAGTGTATCCATGACAGATGTGAGATTGTTAAATTAATGGTTTATCTAAGGTGGCAACTTAAATACACATCTAGGTGGATTGAGGCACCTGGGTATTCCAGTGATTGCCTGTTTTTTTTATGGACCGCCACCCAGGCTCAAAGGGATCATGAGATTATTCATGCTAGAAACTTCTGTGTGCAGCCACAAGCTACTATGGGCTCTAGCATAGTTGATTAAGTTGTGCGAACTCTTATAGTGGTAGACTAGCAGATGTAGGGGAAAGTAGGTGTAACGGTCTACCCGATCGTAAGGTGCTATTGTTTCTCAAAGACTATGTCTCGGTCATCCGTTTCTCAAACACCATGTAGTGCGAGAAATCAAACGGAGGAGATCGAGTCTTGTGGGGAAAAGTGCGCAAACCTCTGCAGAGTGTATAAACTAATCATGGTTAGCCGTGTCCCCGGTTATGGACATCTTGAGTATCTAGTACTTGGATTATCATGTGAATCTCATCATGTTACTCTAAAATTAATTTTGTTGGGTTTTGTTTAATGATGATGTTTAATTGGGATTGAGAATGCTGTCATCCATTCTCAATGTTTAACAACTACCATGATAGTTAAATAAAATTTATTCCTTTGCAGTAGGAAAAAATTGGCTTTACGCAAAACTGTAACCATAGAGCTTTCCACCAGCCAAATATGCATATAGAATAGCCTATTTCATTCCATTACTCTCTATGTGTTACTTTGCCAGCATATTCCATGTGCTGACCCGTTTCGGGCTGCAACGTTAATGTTGCAGACTTTTCAGACGACGATTAAGGTGCTTTTAGGTCGTGGTTCTATACTCAGTGATGCCGTTGGAGTTGATGGACTCACTTATCTTCCAAGCCTTCCGCTGTTATCGTTATTAGATGGCCTTAAGCCATATTTATTGTAATAAGTTCTCTTTTGAGACACTCGATGTATTAAGTGTGTGATTGCTACTCTGTTATAAATCCTTCAAGTACTGTATGGTGTCAGCATTACTGATCTAGGGATGACACCTGAGCATAGAGATTTGACCGTTTGAGGTCTGGTCGCTACAAGATGGTATCAGAGCACACGCTGACTGTAGGACACAACCACTAAGCTAAAAGACCTAGACCACTACTCACTCTCTTCTCTTTTTGACTTCTTATCTTTTCTACTCTTTACGATGACGGATGCAAGGAACAAGTTCGCGCAACCGGATGAAGATACACCCTTTGGACGTCACTTGAAGGAAGTCACTAGATACCTGAACATAGGAGTACCAAGCCTCACCGGGACCTACAACGCCACTTTACCGAAAGAAGAGCGCTGGATGATTCAAGTTCAAGTTTCAGGAAGGACGTTCATGCCAGTCACTGAGCCCATAGAGTTTTCTTTTGATGCACCAACTTGGAGTCTAGGAAAGAGCTGTTGGAAATATGCCCTGGAGGCAATAATAAAAAGCATTATTATTATATTTCCTTGTTCATGATAATTGTCTTTATTCATGCTATAATTGTGTTATCCGGAAATTGTAATACATGTGTGAATAACAGACACCAACATGTCCCTACTAAGCCTCTAGTTGACTAGCTCGTTGATCAACAGATAGTCATGGTTTCCTGACTATGGACATTGGATGTCATTGATAACGAGATCACATCATTAGGAGAATGATGTGATGGACAAGACCCAATCCTAAACATAGCACAAGATCGTATAGTTCGTTTGCTAGAGTTTTCCAATGTCAAAGTATCTTTTCCTTAGACCATGAGATCGTGTAACTACCGGATACCGTAGGAGTGCTTTGGGTCTACCAAACGTCACAACGTAACTGGGTGACTATAAAGGTAGACTACGGGTATCTCCGAAAGCGTCTGTTGGGTTGACACGGATCAAGACTGGGATTTGTCACTCCGTATGACGGAGAGGTATCACTGGGCCCACTCGGTAATGCATCATCATAATGAGCTCAAAGTGACCAAGTGTCTGGTCACGGGATCATGCATTACGGTACGAGTAAAGTGACTTGCCGGTAACGAGATTGAACGAGGTATTGGGATACCGACGATCGAATCTCGGGCAAGTAACATATCGATTGACAAAGGGAATTGCATACGGGGTTGATTGAATCCTTGACATCGTGGTTCATCCGATGAGATCATCGTGGAGCATGTGGGAGCCAACATGGGTATCCAGATCCCGCTGTTGGTTATTGACCGGAGAGTCGTCTCGGTCATGTCTGCTTGTCTCCCGAACCCGTAGGGTCTACACACTTAAGGTTCGGTGACGCTAGGGTTGTGAAGATATGTATATGCAGTAACCCGAATATTGTTCGGAGTCCCGGATGAGATCCCGGACGTCACGAGGAGTTCCGGAATGGTCCGGAGGTAAAGAATTATATATAGGAAGTGCTGTTTCGGCCATCGGGACAAGTTTCGGGGTCACCGGTATTGTACCGGGACCACCGAAAGGGTCCCGGGGGTCCACCAGGTGGGGCCACCTATCCTGGGGGGCCCCATGGGCTGAAGTGGGAGGGAACCCAGCCCAAAGTGGGCTGGGGCGCCACCCCCCAAGGGCCCATGCGCCTAGGGTTGGGGGGGGAACCCTAAAGGGGGCGCCCCCTTGCTTGGGGGGCAAGCCCCCCACCCTTGGCCGCCGCCCCCCCTAGTAGATCCATCTACTAGGGCCGGCCACCCCCCTTGGAACCCCTATATATAGTTGAGGAGAGGGGAGGACTTCATACCTGAGCTTTGGCGCCTCCCTCTCTCCCCGTTACGTCTCTCCCTCGTAGTATAGGCGAAGCCCTGCTACTGTGACGCCCTGCATCCACCACCACGCCGTCGTGCTGCTGGATCTTCATCAACCTCTCCTCCTCCCCTTGCTGGATCAAGAAGGAGGAGACGTCTCCCGTCCCGTACGTGTGTTGAACGCGGAGGTGCCGTCCGTTCGGCGCTTGGTCATCGGTGATTTGGATCACGTCGTGTTCGACTACATCATCACCGTTCTTTGAACGCTTCCGTGCGCGATCTACAAAGGTATGTAGATGCATCCGATGTCTCGTTGCTAGATGAACTCCTAGATGGATCTTGGTGAAACGAGTAGGAAATTTTTTGTTTTCTGCAACGTTCCCCAACAGTGGCATCATGAGCTAGGTCTATGCGTAGTTCTTCTTGCGCGAGTAGAACACAATTTGTTGTGGGCTAGATTTGTCAACTTTCTTGCCGCTACTAGTCTTATCTTGCTTCAGCGGTATTGTGGGATGAAGCGGCCCGGACCAACCTTACACATACGCTTACGTGAGACCGGTTCCACCGACTAACATGCACTAGTTGCATAAGGTGGCTGGCGGGTGTCTGTCTCTCCCACTTTAGTTGGAGCGGATTCGATGAACAGGGTCCTTATGAAGGGTAAATAGAAGTTGACAAATCACGTTGTGGCTTTAACCTAGGTAAGAAGACGTTCTTGCTAGAACCCTAATTCAGCCACGTAAAACTTGCAACAACAATTAGAGGACGTCTAACTTGTTTTTGCAGCAAGTGGTTTGTGATATGATATGGCCAAAGTTGTGATGAATGATGAATGATCTATATGTGATGTATGAGATGTTCATGTTATTGTAATAGGAATCACGACTTGCATGTCGATGAGTATGACAACCGGCAGGAGCCATAGGAGTTGTCTTTATTCTTTTATATGACCTGCGTGTCATTGAGAAACGCCATGTAAATTACTTTACTTTATTGCTAAACGCGTTAGCCATAGTAGTAGAAGTAATAGTTGGCGAGCAACTTCATGGAGACACGATGGAGATCATGATGGAGATCATGGTGTCAAGCCGGTGACAAGATGATCATGGAGCCCCAAGATGGAGATCAAAGGAGCTATGTGATATTGGCCATATCATGTCACGTTTATTATTTGATTGCATGTGATGTTTATCATGTTTTGCATCTTGTTTACTTAGAACGACGGTAGTAAATAAGATGATCCCTCATAACAATTTCAAGAAGTGTTCTCCCCTAACTGTGCACCGTTGCTAAAGTTCGTCGTTTCGAAGCACGCCGTGATGATCGGGTGTGATAGATCCTTACGTTCACATACAACGGGTGTAAGACAGTTTTACACATGCAAAACACTTAGGGTTAACTTGACGAGCCTAGCATGTACAGACATGGCCTCGGAACACAGAAGACCGAAAGGTCGAGCATGAGTCGTATAGAAGATACGATCAACATGAAGATGTTCACCGACGTTGACTAGTCCGTCTCACGTGATGATCGGACACGGTCTAGTTAACTCGGATCATGTAATACTTAGATGACTAGAGGGATGTCTAATCTAAGTGGGAGTTCATTAATAATTTGATTAGATGAACTTAATTATCATGAACTTAGTCTAAATCTTTGCAACATGTCTTGTAGATCAAATGGCCCACGTAGTCCTCAACTTCAACGCGTTCCTAGAGAAAACCAAGCTGAAAGACGATGGCAGCAACTATACGGACTGGGTCCGGAACCTGAGGATCATCCTCATAGCTGCCAAGAAAGATTATGTCCTACAAGCACCACTAGGTGATCCACCTGTCCCACAGAACCAAGACGTTATGAACGCTTGGCAGACACGTGTTGACGACTACTCCCTCGTTCAGTGCGGCATGCTTTACAGCTTAGAGCCGGGGCTCCAAAAGCGTTTTGAGAGACATGGAGCATATGAGATGTTCGAAGAGCTGAAAATGGTTTTTCAAGCTCATGCCCGGATCGAGAGATATGAAGTCTCCGATAAGTTCTTTAGCTGTAAGATGGAGGAAAATAGTTCTGTCAGTGAGCATATACTCACTATGTCTGGGTTACATAACCGCTTGTCTCAACTGGGAGTTAATCTCCCGGATGATGCGGTCATTGACAGAATCCTCCAGTCGCTTCCACCAAGCTACAAGAGCTTTGTGATGAACTTCAACATGCAGGGGATGCAAAAGACCATTCCTGAGTTGTTCTCAATGCTGAAATCAGCGGAGGTAGAAGTCAAGAAGGAACATCAAGTGTTGATGGTCAATAAAACCACTAAATTCAAGAAAGGCAAGGGTAAAAAGAACTTCAAGAAGGACGGCAAGGAGGTTGCCGCGCCCGGCAAGCAAGCTGCCGGGAAGAAGCCAAAGAATGGACCCAAGCCTGAGACGGAGTGCTTTTATTGCAAAGGGAAGGGTCACTGGAACGGAACTGCCCCAAGTACTTAGCGGACAAGAAGGCCGGCAACACCAAAGGTATATTTGATATACATGTAATTGATGTGTACCTTACCAGTACTCGTAGTGACTCCTGGGTATTTGATACCGGTGCCGTTGCTCATATTTGTAACTCACAGCAGGAGCTGCGGAATAAACGGAGACTGGCGAAGGACGAGGTGACGATGCGCGTCGGGAATGGTTCCAAGGTCGATGTGATCGCCGTCGGCACGCTGCCTCTACATTTACCTACGGGATTAGTTTTAAACCTCAATAATTGTTATTTAGTGCCAGCTTTGAGCATGAACATTGTATCGGGATCTCGTTTAATTCGAGATGGCTACTCATTTAAATCTGAGAATAATGGTTGTTCCATTTATATGAGAGATATGTTTTATGGTCATGCTCCTATGGTGAATGGTTTATTCTTAATGAATCTCGAGCGTATTGCTACACATATTCATAGTGTGAGTACCAAAAGATGTAAGGTTGATAATGATAGTCCCACATACTTGTGGCACTGCCGCCTTGGTCACATAGGTGTCAAACGCATGAAGAAGCTCCATGCAGATGGACTTTTAGAGTCTCTTGATTATGAATCATTTGACACGTGCGAACCATGCCTCATGGGTAAAATGACCAAGACTCCGTTCTCAGGAACAATGGAGCGAGCAACCAACTTATTGGAAATCATACATACTGATGTGTGCGGTCCAATGAGTGTTGAGGCTCGCGGTGGCTATCGTTATGTTCTCACCCTCACTGATGACTTGAGTAGATATGGGTATGTCTACTTAATGAAACACAAGTCTGAAACCTTTGAAAAGTTCAAGGAATTTCAGAGTGAGGTTGAGAATCAACGTGACAGGAAAATCAAGTTTCTACGATCAGATCGTGGAGGAGAATACTTGAGTCACGAATTTGGCACACACTTAAGAAAATGTGGAATAGTTTCACAACTCACGCCGCCTGGAACACCTCAGCGTAACGGTGTGTCCGAACGTCGTAATCGCACTCTATTAGATATGGTGCGATCTATGATGTCTCTTACCGATTTACCGCTATCTTTTTGGGGCTATGCTTTAGAGACTGCCGCATTCACTTTAAATAGGGCTCCGTCGAAATCCGTTGAGACGACACCGTATGAATTATGGTTTGGGAAGAAACCTAAGCTGTCGTTTCTAAAATTTTGGGGATGCGATGCTTATGTCAAGAAACTTCAACCTGAAAAGCTCGAACCCAAGTCGGAAAAATGCGTCTTCATAGGATACCCAAAAGAAACTATTGGGTACACCTTCTACCTCAGATCCGAAGGCAAGATCTTTGTTGCCAAGAATGGGTCCTTTCTAGAGAAAGAGTTTCTCTCGAAAGAAGTAAGTGGGAGGAAAGTAGAGCTTGATGAAGTATTACCTCTTGAACCGGAAACTGGCACAACTCAAGAAAATGTTCCTGAGGTGCCTGCACCGACTAGAGAGGAAGTTAATGATAATGATCAAGATACTTCTGATCAAGCTCCTACTGAAATTCGAAGGTCCACAAGGACACGTTCCGCACCAGAGTGGTACGGCAACCCTGTCTTGGAAATCATGTTGTTAGACAACGGTGAACCTTCGAACTATGAAGAAGCGATGGCGGGCCCGGATTCCGAAAAATGGCTAGAAGCCATGAAATCCGAGATAGGATCCATGTATGAAAATGAAGTATGGACTTTGACTGACTTGCCCGTTGAACGGCGAGCCATAGAAAATAAATGGATCTTTAAGAAGAAGACAGACGCGGATGGTAATGTGACCATCTATAAAGCTCGGCTTGTCGCTAAGGGTTATCGACAAGTTCAAGGGGTTGACTACGATGAGACTTTCTCACCGGTAGCGAAGCTGAAGTCCGTCCGAATCATGTTAGCGATTGCCGCATTCTATGATTATGAAATATGGCAAATGGACGTCAAAACGGCATTCCTTAATGGTTTCCTTAAGGAAGAATTGTATATGATGCAGCCGGAAGGTTTTGTCGATCCTAAGAATGCTGACAAGGTGTGCAAGCTCCAACGCTCGATTTATGGGCTGGTGCAAGCATCTCGGAGTTGGAACATTCGCTTTGATGAGATGATCAAAGCGTTTGGGTTTACACAGACTTATGGAGAAGCCTGCGTTTACAAGAAAGTGAGTGGGAGCTCTGTAGCATTTCTCATACTATATGTAGATGACATACTTTTGATGGGAAATGATATAGAACTCTTGGACAGCATCAAGGCCTACTTGAATAAGAGTTTTTCAATGAAGGACCTTGGAGAAGCTGCTTATATATTAGGCATCAAAATCTATAGAGATAGATCAAGACGCCTCATAGGTCTTTCACAAAGCACATACCTTGATAAGATATTGAAGAAGTTCAATATGGATCAGTCTAAGAAGGGGTTCTTGCCTGTATTACAAGGTGTGAAATTGAGCTCAGCTCAATGTCCGACCACGGCAGAAGATATAGAAGAGATGAGTGTCATCCCCTATGCCTCAGCCATAGGGTCTATTATGTATGCCATGCTGTGTACCAGACCTGATGTAAACCTTGCCGTAAGTTTGGTAGGAAGGTACCAAAGTAATCCCGGCAAGGAACACTGGACAGCGGTCAAGAATATCCTGAAGTACCTGAAAAGGACTAAGGAAATGTTTCTCGTTTATGGAGGTGACGAAGAGCTCGTCGTAAAGGGTTACGTCGACGCTAGCTTCGACACAGATCTGGATGACTCTAAGTCACAAACCGGATACGTGTATATTTTGAATGGTGGGGCAGTAAGCTGGTGCAGTTGCAAGCAAAGCGTCGTGGCGGGATCTACATGTGAAGCGGAGTACATGGCAGCCTCGGAGGCAGCACATGAAGCAATATGGGTGAAGGAGTTCATCACCGACCTAGGAGTCATACCCAATGCGTCGGGGCCAATCAAGCTCTTTTGTGACAACACTGGAGCTATTGCACTTGCCAAGGAGCCCAGGTTTCACAAGAAGACAAGGCACATCAAGCGTCGCTTCAACTCCATTCGTGAAAATGTTCAAGATGGAGACATAGAGATTTGTAAAGTACATACGGACCTGAATGTAGCAGATCCGTTGACTAAACCTCTCCCTAGAGCAAAACATGATCAACACCAGAATTCCATGGGTGTTCGATTCATCACAATGTAACTAGATTATTGACTCTAGTGCAAGTGGGAGACTGTTGGAAATATGCCCTAGAGGCAATAATAAAAGCATTATTATTATATTTCCTTGTTCATGATAATTGTCTTTATTCATGCTATAATTGTGTTATCCGGAAATCGTAATACATGTGTGAATAACAGACACCAACATGTCCCTAGTAAGCCTCTAGTTGACTAGCTCGTTGATCAACAGATAGTCATGGTTTCCTGACTATGGACATTGGATGTCATTGATAACGAGATCACATCATTAGGAGAATGATGTGATGGACAAGACCCAATCCTAAACATAGCACAAGATCGTATAGTTCGTTTGCTAGAGTTTTCCAATGTCAAAGTATCTTTTCCTTAGACCATGAGATCGTGTAACTCCCGGATACCGTAGGAGTGCTTTGGGTATACCAAACGTCACAACGTAACTGGGTGACTATAAAGGTAGACTACGGGTATCTCCGAAAGCGTCTGTTGGGTTGACACGGATCAAGACTGGGATTTGTCACTCCGTATGACGGAGAGGTATCACTGGGCCCACTCGGTAATGCATCATCATAATGAGCTCAAAGTGACCAAGTGTCTGGTCACGGGATCATGCATTACGGTACGAGTAAAGTGACTTGCCGGTAACGAGATTGAACGAGGTATTGGGATACCGACGATCGAATCTCGGGCAAGTAACATATCGATTGACAAAGGGAATTGCATACGGGGTTGATTGAATCCTCGACATCGTGGTTCATCCGATGAGATCATCGTGGAGCATGTGGGAGCCAACATGGGTATCCAGATCCCGCTGTTGGTTATTGACCGGAGAGTCGTCTCGGTCATGTCTGCTTGTCTCCCGAACCCGTAGGGTCTACACACTTAAGGTTCGGTGACGCTAGGGTTGTGAAGATATGTATATGCAGTAACCCGAATATTGTTCGGAGTCCCGGATGAGATCCCGGACGTCACGAGGAGTTCCGGAATGGTCCGGAGGTAAAGAATTATATATAGGACGTGCTGTTTCGGCCATCGGGACAAGTTTCGGGGTCACCGGTATTGTACCGGGACCACCGGAAGGGTCCCGGGGGTCCACCGGGTGGGGCCACCTATCCCGGGGGCCCCATGGGCTGAAGTGGGAGGGAACCCAGCCCAAAGTGGGCTGGGGCGCCACCCCCCAAGGGCCCATGCGCCTAGGGTTGGGGGGAGGGAACCCTAAAGGGGGCGCCCCCTTGCTTGGGGGGCAAGCCCCCCACCCTTGGCCGCCGCCCCCTAGTAGATCCATCTACTAGGGCCGGCCACCCCCCCTTGGCACCCCTATATATAGTTGAGGAGAGGGGAGGACTTCATACCTGAGCTTTGGCGCCTCCGTCTCTCCCCGTTACGTCTCTCCCTCGTAGTATAGGCGAAGCCCTGCTACTGTGACGCCCTGCATCCACCACCACGCCGTCGTGCTGCTGGATCTTCATCAACCTCTCCTCCTCCCCTTGCTGGATCAAGAAGGAGGAGACGTCTCCCGTCCCGTACGTGTGTTGAACGCGGAGGTGCCGTCCGTTCGGCGCTTGGTCATCGGTGATTTGGATCACGTCGTGTTCGACTACATCATCACCGTTCTTTGAACGCTTCCGTGCGCGATCTACAAAGGTATGTAGATGCATCCGATGTCTCGTTGCTAGATGAACTCCTAGATGGATCTTGGTGAAACGAGTAGGAAATTTTTTGTTTTCTGCAATGTTCCCCAACAAGAGCATGGCAGCTCACATCGCCATGGGACGCATTGGAGAAGTCTACCGCAATGATCTCAAGGATACGATCTACCAGATTTGTGGGCGCCGAGATGAGCACAGGGAGATGATCAACACCAGGAAGGATAGATCAATTGCAGCTTTTATCTAGGAGTTAAACCAGCACATTCGACGTCAGGAGAACCAGATGTGCGCCGACATGATAGATCTGAAGAAGGAAAAGACAAGGAACTGGAGGAAGAACTCAAGGCTACACGTGAAGATTATGAAGAGGAAATTGAAGTACTAGTGGAGAAAAATGACGATCTGATCAAGAAGATCGGAATATTCATGGGAGGCCCTACACCGGTAGAAGAAGACGAGGAACCCAAGGAGATTCGCCCGGAAGACTACATCATCATCGACGACACCAACTCGGATCCAGATGATAGCGATGATGACTATGTTGATGAAGCTGGATCAGATATCATGGAGTCTGCAACCAAAGAATATTTCTAGTAGACCACCAAATCAGTAGTAGTATTCCACCATGTAAATATAGTAGTCCGAGCACTTTTGCGATAGTTAGATCGACTGTATGCCCTTGTTTGATTGATTGAATGAAGTGAATTGTTTGCTTTTGTCTCATGTGCATATGGGTAGTGTTTTCTCTTTAGACCCCCTCTATTCTTAAATCTCATCTTTTCTAAACCCTCAGATGCCTCCGAGACGTGACCCCGGATTTACCTTCCCACCGGAGCTCACCTAGTTGATCCAGCAGTAGAGCACATTGATGCAGTTGCTAGTCCAGAACCAGAATCGGGGGAACAACAACAACAAGCCACCACCACCACCACCACCTGTTGATCATTTAGCCCGTTTTCTTTGGCTGAATCCGCCAGTGTTTTCCAGTAGCACCAAGCCAATAGTAGCAGATGATTGGCTCCGTAAGACAACTAGGGAGTTGGCCACAGCAGGATGCACAGATGCGGAAAAGGTGAAGTTTTCCGCATATCAGCTTGAAGGACCCACATCATCATGGTGGGAGAATTTCACGGCCACTTTCCCTGTCGACACTGTCACGTGGGACCAGTTTCAGCAGGCTTTTCATACTGCCCATGTCTGAGCAGGAGCTATGGCCATGAAGAAGCGAGAGTTTCGCAACTTGCGCCAAGGAGGACGGACAGTTGGCCAGTATGTGGAGGACTTTAGTAAGCTAGCATGTTATGCCCCATATAACTTTGCTACGGATGCAGCTAAGCAGGAGAAGTTTCTGGAAGGACTGAATGATGAGTTGAGCATGCAGTTGATGGTAGCAACCTTCAACAACTACCAGGAGTTGGTAGATCATGCTCTCATGATTGAAGGGAAGCAACAACAGATTGAGAATCGCAAGAGGAAGTATGGACAAGGGAAGTACAATTCAGGAGCTCAGCAGAAGCCAGATTTTACCCCTAGACTGGGAGGACATTTTCAGCATACCCATGGAGGAGGTAGCACGCACAATCACAATGGCACCAAGAATGGTAATGGGAATGGAGGAAGCAATGGCCAGAACCGCACCAACCCATCGACCCCAGCCAAGAGAGACCTGAGCCAAGTCACTTGTTTTAAGTGCTAGAAGACCGGACATTATGCCAATGAATGTCCTGAATCCCAGAATGGAAATGTCAATGGAAGCTCTGGGAAGAAGCCGAACCCTTTCAACAGGGGACAGGTGAACCACGTTAACGTGGAGGAGGTTGAAGAGCAGCCGGATGCAGTAATCGGTAAGTTTTTGGTTAAGTCATTTGCTGCACTCGTTCTTTTCGATACTGGTGCATCGCATTCATACATATCAAGGGGATTTGTGGATAAGTATAATCTGCCCACCAAAGTTCTTAGAACACCTATGTTAGTAAGCTCACCAGGAGCAGAGTATATGGCTAGCCAAGGATGTTTTCAAGTGCCATTGAGTATAGGTAGGCATGTGTTTCCCTTGGATTTAATCATTTTGGAATCAGAAGGATTGGATGTAATTCTGGGGATGGATTGGCTGTCGATGTATGGAGGAAACATCGATTGCGCCAGTAAGTCGATCTTGTTTACCACCCCAGAAGGGAGAAGGATCAAGTATGTATCCCGGCATGTGCCGAAGAGGACTCAAGTAAATTGTCTAACAGGAGTTGTGCAGGAGGAAGTACCAGTAGTGAAGGATTTCCCTGATGTATTTCCAGAAGAGTTGCCAGGCATGCCACTGGATAGAGATATTGAGTTTTTGATTGAGCTTTTGCCAGGCACAGGGCCAATATCAAAGAGACCATATAGGATGCTCGCAAAGGATTTGGTGGAGATTAAGAAGCAGATTAAGGAATTACCGGATAAAGGATATATTCGCTCAAGTTCTTCGCCCTGGGGATCGCCAGTACTTCTAGTGGAGAAGAAGGATGGATCATTAAGGATGGTTGTTGATTATCGAGGATTAAATGAAGTAACCATCAAGAACAAATACCCACTACCGATGATCAATGATCTGTTTGATCGATTGCAAGGAGCTAAGGTATTTTCCAAGATCGATCTGCGATCAGGATACCACCAGTTGAAGATTCGATAACAGGATATACCTAAGACGGCTTTTACCACTAGGTATGGGCTGTACGAGTATACCGTTATGTCATTTGGTCTGACTAACGCACCTGCATATTTTATGAACATGATGAACAAAGTGTTTATGGAGTTTTTGGATAAGTTCGTCGTAGTGTTCATTGATGATATCCTTGTTTACTTGAAGAATGAAGAGGAGCATAAGGAGCATTTGCGTTTGGTACTTGGTAAGCTCAGAGAACATCAGTTATATGCCAAGTTTAGTAAATGTGAGTTTTGGTTGAAAGAAGTTGGATTTCTCGGACACGTTATATCCGGAGAAGGTATAGCAGTAGATCCCACTAAGGTTGATACCGTGACAAATTGGGAAGCCCCAACAATAGTTGGAGAGATCCAGAGTTTTCTTGGACTCGCAGGATACTACCGAAGATTCATTGAGAATTTCTCAAAGATTGTGAAGCCTATGACGGAGTTGTTGAAAAAGGATACCAAGTTCATATGGACTGAGGAATGTGAGGCTAGTTTCTAGGAGTTAAAGAAACGTTTGATTACCTCACCAGTATTGATTTTGCCAGATCAGACCAAGGATTATGAGGTGTATTGCGACGCTTCACGTCGAGGACTTGGAGCAATGTTTATGCAGGAAGGAAGAGTTGTTTCCTATGCCTCACGACAGCTTAAACCTCATGAGTTAAATTATGCTATGCATGATTTGGAGTTAGCAGCCATAGTGCATGCATTGAAAACTTGGAGACGTTTTCTCATTGGAAACCATTGCGAGGTATACACGGATCACAAGAGTTTGAAGTATATTTGCACGCAGAAAGAATTGAACCTCAGGCAAAGCAGATGGTTGGAGCTCATCAAGGATTATGATATGAAATTGCATTATCACCCCGGAAAGGCAAATGTAGTAGCTGACGCGTTGAGCCGTAAAAGCCACGTCAACACACTAATGACGGGAGATTTACCAAGGGAGTTAGCCGAAAATCTTCGAGAGCTATGTTTGGAAATAGTTCCAAGAGGCTATGTAGCAGCATTGGAGATTCAGTCTACTTTGATGGATAAGATCAGAGAAGCCCAAAAGACTGACAAGGAGATTGCCTCTATTAAGGAGAAAATGAGCAAAGGAAAAGCTAAGGGATTTCGTGAGGATGACCACGATACCTTATGGTTTGAAGACCGTGTTTATGTGCTAAATGATTTGGAGATCAGGAAGTTAATTCTGCAAGAGGCCCATGATTCACCATATTCGATTCACCCAGGAAATACCAAAATGTATTTGGATTTGAAGGACACCTTCTAGTGGACCGGAATGAAGAAGGATATTGCGGAGTATGTAGCAGTTTGTGATGTATGTCAGAGAGTAAAGGCAGAGCATCAGAAGCCAGCAGGATTGCTACAGCCATTGCCGATACCTGAATGGAAGTGGGATAAGTTAGTCATGGATTTTATTATAGGGTTGCCCAGAACACGTTCAGGCTATGACTCGATATGGGCTGTAGTCGATCGTTTGACAAAGGTAGATCATTTCATTCCAGTGAAGACTACCTATACCAGTGCAAAGTTGGCAAAGATATACATGACCAGAATCGTATGTCTTCATGGAGTTCCAAGGAGCATAGTATCAGATAGAGGAACCCAATTTACCTCAAAGTTCTGGAATCAGTTGCATGAAACTTTGGGTACCAGACTGGAGTTTAGTACAGCTTTCCATCCGCAGACAGATGGACAGACCAAGAGAGTCAATCGGATTTTGGAGGATATGCTGAGAGCTTGTGCGCTAGATTACGGATCTAGTTGGGACGAGAATTTGCCTTATGCAGAGTTCTCTTACAACAACAGTTATCAATCCAGTTTGAAGATGGCCCCTTTTGAAGCCTTGTACGGAAGGAGGTGCAGGACCCCATTGTCTTGGGATGAAGTTGGAGACCGCCAGTTGTTTGGACCGGATCTGATAAAGGAGTCTGAACAGAAAGTGAAATTGATTCGCGATAGGCTCAAGGTAGCTCAATCCAGGCAGAAGAGTTATGCAGATTCTAAACGCAAGGAGACAGTTTACGAAGTCGGAGACCGAGTTTATCTTCAAGTATCTCCACTTCGAGGAGTTAAGCGCTTTGGAGTTAAGGGAAAGTTAGCGCCACGTTTTGTAGGCCCATACAAAGTTTTGGAGCGTATGGGAGAAGTAGCCTATAAGTTGGAATTGCCCGAAGGATTGTTAGGAGTTCACGATGTATTCCACGTTTCCCAGTTGAAGAAGTGCCACGCAGAGATGGCTGATATACCGCTGAGAGATATAGTGCCACTGGAAGCAATTCAGTTGGACAGTGATTTGACCTATGAGGAGAAACCAGTCAAGATTCTAGAGTATGCCAGTCGAGTCACCTGCATCAAGGTTATCAAGTTTTGCAAAGTTCAGTGGAGCCACCACACGGAGGATGAAGCCACCTGGGAGCGAGAAGAAGAATTGCTGAAGGACCACCCTCACCTATTTTCTAGCCAACCCGAATCTCGAGGGCGAGATTCATCTTAAGGGGGGTAGGTTTGTAACATCCCAAATTTTCAATTTGGAATGTTATACACTAGATCATCATTGCATATCATATTTTATTGCATTTTGGTTGATCCTAGAAAATTCTACGCAACTCAAGGACCCTTGGAGAGAGTTGGGGATTTCGTTATTTTCATATTTGAGTTTTCTCAAAATTTGAAAATAGGATCATTTGATTTTATTTATTTTATCTTCAATTATTTCTATTACAAAAATATGAGAGAGAGAATAAAATGACTTTCCCAAAATAAAGAAATATTGAGGATTTAATAAAAAATCAAATAAGATTTTGTTTTGGTTTTATTTGCTATTTTATTTGAATTAGGGAAAAATGCGCGTTTTTCAAAATTGAATTTAGGCCCCAAATAAATGTTCATCCTGTGCGGCTTGATTTTAGAAGCCGGGGAAAATTTATTTCAGGATTTTTGGATTCAGTTTAGTATTCCTTTTGTTTTTCTTTTCTGAGCGTAATTATTCAAAAAAAGTTCGAACCGACCTTGGGCCGTAACCGGCCAGGACTTCGCTTCGCCGGGCCTTAAAATAGCGCCGCCGAGGCCCGAGGCCAGCCCAGCCGTGCCCCGCCCCCGAAACCCTAACCCTAGGCTGCCGCCTCGCCGCGCCGCTCGCCGCCGCCCGCGCCACCAGACCGTCGCCTCGCCGCCGCCACCGGATCGCCGCCGCGCCGCCTCGCCGGATCCGCCGCCGCCGGAGCTAGTTTTTCGCCACCGGTTTTTTTAGAAAACCGATCGGTTTTCCATCGGTTTTGTTCGGTTTTTTTAGTTTCGGTTTTTTAAATAGATCGGTTTTTCCGGTTTATTTAATTAACGAGCATTCGTCTGTTCGTTCGTTTTAAAGAACGTTCGTCATTTTTCTTTTTCTCGGATTAAATCCGCGATTTATCTGATCGCGATTCATGATCCGATTTTCGTTTTAGTCTAACTTTTCGCTCGTTTATCGGAATCAGGTGATTCAAGCGCCTGGAGTTTCGTCTCGAAACCCTCTTTCCGTTTAACCAACTCAAACAAGTTTTTTCCAATGTAAAAATTGCCCTAGATCCAGAATAGTAAACGAAGCCTGTTTCTTTTGCCGTTTGTCTTTCATTGCTTCGTTCGATTTGATTCTTTTTGCCAACCGGAGTTCTTAAGTTGAACTTTCTGGTTAGATCTTTTATTCGAGTTTTACCTGTGCATTAGTTGAGTACTTATTGTATGCTTGTTTGTTTGCGATAGAGTACCCGGAGTGCGCCGCTTGCTACTTCGAATCGCTAGGTTTTGCGGATCATCAGCAAGGCAAGTAACACTTTGATCATACTTCCAATTACCCAGTTTTTATTGCATTAGATCAATCCTCACACATTGCATGATTAGGATCTAATTAAATTGTGGGCTTGGGAAGTAGTTGAGGTAGTACCTATTACCTGTTATTATCAAACCTTTGGGAGTTACTTCTACGTTTGCTTATTGTGCCATGCTATGCTAGTAGACGTGGATTGGGTGAGTGTATCCATGACAGATGTGAGATTGTTAAATTAATGGTTTATCTAAGGTGGCAACTTAAATACACATCTGGGTGGATTGAGGCACCTGGGTATTCCAGCGATTGCCTGTTTTTTTATGGACCGCCACCCAGGCTCAAAGGGATCATGAGATTATTCATGCTAGAAACTTCCGTGTGCAGCCACAAGCTACTATGGGCTCTAGCATAGTTGATTAAGTTGTGCGAACTCTTACAGTGGTAGACTAGCAGATGTAGGGGAAAGTAGGTGTAACGGTCTACCCGATCGTAAGGTGCTAGCGCTTCTGAAAGACTATGTCTCGGTCATCCGTTTCTCAAACACCATGTAGTGCGAGAAATCAAACGGAGGCGATCGAGTCTTGTGGGGAAAAGTGCGCAAACCTCTGCAGAGTGTATAAACTAATCATGGTTAGCCGTGTCCCCGGTTATGGACATCTTGAGTATCTAGTACTTGGATTATCATGTGAATCTCATCATGTTACTCTAAAATTAATTTTGTTGGGTTTTGTTTAATGATGATGTTTAATTGGGATTGAGAATGCTATCAACCATTCTCAATGTTTAACAACTACCATGATAGTTAAATAAAATTTATTCCTTTGCAGTAGGGAAAAATTGGCTTTACGCAAAACTGTAACCATAGAGCTTTCCACCAGCCAAATATGCATATAGAATAGCCTATTTCATTCCATTACTCTCTATGTGTTACTTTGCCAGCATATTCCATGTGCTGACCCGTTTCGGGCTGCAATGTTAATGTTTTAGACTTTTCAAACGACGATTTTGGTGCTTTTAGGTCGTGGTTCTATACTCAGTAATGCCGTTGGAGTTGATGGACTCACTTATCTTCCAAGCCTTCTGCTGTTATCGTTATTAGATGGCCTTAAGCCATATTTATTGTAATAAGTTCTCTTTTGAGACACTCGATGTATTAAGTGTGTGATTGCTACTCTGATATAAATCCTTCAAGTACTGTCTGGTGTCAGCATTACTGATCCAGGGATGACACCTGAGCACAGAGATTGGACCATTTGAGGTCTGGTCGCTACAAGAAGGAGGGCTCCCAAGAGAGTTAAGCATTGCCTCATTCCTCATTGATTGGAGAACATCTACTGCAAGGACAAAAATCAATGGTGACCGTAGGTCTCCTTGCCTCGCCCCTTTTTTACATAAGAATTGTTTGCCTGGGACTCCATTGAGTAGAACAGAGGAAAATCTAGTCCCATATATTATTTTAATCCATTGAATCGACCTTGTTCCAAAGCCCTTAGCTTTCATCACCTCAAGTATTGTGTCATGGCTAATCATATCAAATGCCTTTTCAAAGTCCTACTTAAGAAGGATAAGTTCTGTTTTGCTCTATTAGCATTGATGGATATATTCATAAGCCCAAGCCATGCAGTCCTGTATGCATCTATTGTTTAGAAAACCATATTGGTTCTTATGAACCATCTGAAGCATATATCTTTGCAATCCATTTGCGAGTAATTTGGTGATAATGTTCAGTGTGCAGTTAAGCAGAGAGATAGGTCTAAATTCTGCTGGGCTAGAGGCAGAATCATTCTTTGAAATGAGAGTAATGAAAGAGTAGTTGATACTCTAAATGTTGACTCTTCCTGAATGGAAATCTTCAATGAGTTTATAGAAATCTGGTGCAATGATATCCCAACAGTGTTTGAGGAAAGCTGCATTGAAGCCATATGGGCCTGATGATTTATCAGCGGGCATATGTTTAAGAACCTGGTCAATCTCCTCTTTAGAGAATGGAACTTCTAGCTAAGCCAAATTATCAAGAGAATTCAATAGGTGATTGAGCAATAATGGATTATGAGTTTTGGCCTCTGTTCCCATTCTGTCCTTGAATGCTCTATATAGTATGGCAGCTTTAGCATAGTGATCATGGTGTTCAAATCATGTTTCATCCTTCAGCATGGCAATGCAATTGTTTCTGAATTTGATGGTTGCCTTTTCTTGGAAATATTTAGTGTTTGCTTCTCCCACCTTGATTTTCCTGATTGTAGCCCTCTGCTTCCAATATTTTCTCTGGTTATGAAGTGTTGTAGCCAAGCGAGTTTTTAGGATATCTCTACTATTGGATTCTTCTATAGACATGTCCCTATATTCCTCAAGATAATCATAGAAAAGAATCCTTAAGTTAGAGTTATCAATGATTTTCTTCAAGTCTGAGATATCCCTGGCCCAGTTTTTAAGCCCCTTCATCAACCTTTTAGATTTAGTGGCAATAACTTTAGCACTATCCTGATCATCCACCTCTTGTGTGCAAATGCTCTTGACCACCTCTCTAAATTGATGGTGCTCTAACCATAAGTTTTCAAATCTAAAGATTTTGGATTTGGGGACTGCAGAACCAATACTGATTTTCATGGGGACATGATCTAAGGTTGTTTTAGCAAGTGAATAAGCAAAGGTAGTAGGGTATTTTAAAGTCCAGGCTTCATAGGTGAAACACCAATCAAGTTTCTCAAGAAATGGAGCATTTTGCATATTACTCCAGGTAAACTTTCTGCCTTTGAGAGGTACTTCCGTTATAGCTGCTTTGCTGATTGCTTCATTAAATGATAGCATATCATTTATGCTACCTCCATCTCTTCTTATATTGTGGGGGTATCTGATATATTTAAAATCTCCCACTATAATCCAGTCATTATCATCTTGCATACGGAAGTTCTGAAACCAGCTTAACAAGATCACCCTTTCATTATGCTGACGTGGCCCATAGACATTAGTGAGAATCCAAGAATCCCCATTATGTCTAGAAGTGAATTGGATGGAGATAGAGAAATCATTGATATGCTATAACTGTCCTGTGAATACTTGCTCATTCCATGCAACTAGAAGTCCTCCTGATGCACCCACAGAGGGTAGATATTCATATTTTGCAATTCTCCTGGAACAGATGTTTTTGAGGAAGGGAAAATCAATAATTTCTTTCTTAGTTTCTTGCAGACAAATAATGGAGCATTGTGATTCTTCAATTTTATTTGCAATTGTTGTCCATTTCTTGGGATCATTAAGGCCTCTAATGTTCCAGTTTAGAATGTTCCATTCTCTGATCATGGTAATGATAAAGATCACTAAAATACCGAGTACAACACACAATCATGGTAATCCAGACTAAACACTCAATTATGAGGAACATAACAGCATAACTTAAGGTCAAACATTGAGTATTAAGAGAGCTGGGATAGTAGTTCAGGTACATCACAAACTAAAAGTGCAACTTCCACTTATTAAGCAGTTTGATATCTATGAGACAAAAAAGTTCTTTTATCATGGATAACAGCTATCTTAAAGCCACTTATTGCTCTTCTCTTTAATGGCCTTGCTGCCATCCAGTGAAGAGCTTTCCCCCTTGTTCTTCTTGGCCCTCTTGCTCAGTATTTCTTCAGTGGTGTCCTCACCAGATACCTTGCAAAAAGAGGTATTTAAGCTCTTAACAACTTTTGCATTAATAAGAACAGGTGGTGCAGGATGGCATGCAAGGCAGTTTCTGTCTTTACATAAATCTTTCTTAAACCCTTTGGCAATTTTCTGTAATATGCAATTTCTCCTTACCTCAGTTTCCACTAGGGAAACAATGCCCTTCCTCTTTTTGTTCTTATGAAGTGCTGAGTTGGATGATGCTGACATGGCCTTAGTATTGTTCTTCTCAGCAGGTTGAGTACCCTCTTCCTCTTCAGTATCCAGGGAGTGATTGGACAGTACACATGCAGGTGAGAAATCCGTAGGGAATTTATCTAGAGCTGAAAATAACATGGTTGTTGGACAAGCAGATACTTGACTAATGATTTCCCACACATTTGATTTTATGAATTTCTTTGCCCATGTAAATTTATCTGGTGAAAGAAAATTTACACACAAAAAATTGATCCAGTCAGAAGGAACCTAAATAACATTAGTGCTATCCATTGTGGGAGCAAAGTGCTTCTTCCAAACCAAGGCTCCTTCCTTTCCCATGATTAGATCTTCATTGCTGGTTAGTCCCTTGGTGATATCTCCAATATTAGGTTCTCTTTCTTGTTCAACCCCTTTGTTGCCTGTGTATACAGTGTGAGCCTGATTAACATAAGCAGGAACAAGAAAACTTGGTGGTGCTGATAGGTCTGACAGTGAGTCCTCACCTCTCTCAAGAACCATGTGCTGAGTGTTAATGGGCTGGGAATTGGGCTCTCCCTCCACTATATTCATTGCCTTATCCTTTGAGTGGTTCTTCTTAATAGGTTCATCAAGTTCCAACCCTATATCGTGATTAGCTGCTTGATTCATAGTTGGTGTCAACCGAGGTGCTGAGACACTGTTATGCATATTGGCAAGAAATTATGTTATCATTGGATCATCCTGTGTGTCTCTGAGGTGAGAGTCTATATGCATATAAACAGCCTCAGCTGTAGCATTAGGTACCAATAGGTCCCGAAGAGTGAGTAGAGCAGCATGTATCACTGGGATGGGCTCATGTGGTTGTTCCTCTTCTGCGTGCATATCAAGGTGGGCTTGCTGTAGAACTGGGTTAGGCCCATTGGGCTGCAGGACAACATTTAAATCAGGTATGATGAGTGCCAATGGCGCCAAAGGACCAATTGCAGAAGCATTAGAGCTAGCACTACTATCTGATGGTGGATTGGAGATGGTAATGCTGCTGTTAGCAACAGGGTTGACATCCTCCTCCATTGGGGCCATGATATCATTCAGGGCAAGGAATTCACCAGCATGAAGTTCCACATCTACCTCCTGTGGCATTGCCCAGTGCCCCCATCCTGGCATTTCCACCTGCTCCTCTTCATTCTCTACATTTTCATCCTCAGGTTGCTCCTCATTAACCAAATAATTAAGGGCAACTTGAAGATTCAGATGTGGGTGTTGCTGCTGGACTGGAGCATGGAGATCATCATGTTCATGCTATTGCGAAGGACCTAAGAAGTGATTGTGTTGGTTTGGGTGAAATTTTTCCTGATGTGGAACTGGGTGGGGACTACCATGAGGTTCAATGGGATCTTATGTTGATCTCCTAGGTTTCAAGTCCACATATCCACTCCAAAAAGTAAATCAAAGCAAAAACTAAATAAATCAAAAATAAAAAGAAAGGGCCAAAAACCAGGGTGTTACAAACTGCTTCTTCCCCATAGACTAGGGAGAAGGGAGTCTTCCCGGCGGCTCGATTTGGTGTCATTCTGAGGGACCAGAGAACCACTGGTAGCTCGTCGATCCATCGCCTGCCGCACTTCTACAGCTTATCAAATGTTCTTGTCTTGAGTCCTCGCAACACTTCAGCATTCGCCCTCTCAGCTTGTTCGTTGCTTCTGGGATGTGCAATAGAGGCAAATGAGATCTTGCTTCCGAGGGCATGAACATATTGCATGAAGGCGCGGCTCATGAACTGGGTGCGATTGTCAGTGATGATCCGGGCAGGGACCCCGAAGCGGCACACCAATTCCTTTCAAGAAATTGATAGCTGACTGAGTAGTCACCTTTCTCATGGCATCTACTTCCGGCAACTTTGTAAACTTGTTTATGGCAACGAATAAGAATTCAAAGCCCCCGACAACTTAGGGAAAAGGGCCGAGGATATCAAGCCCCCAGACTGAAAACGGCCATGACAAAAGGGATTGTCTGAAGAGCTTGGGCAGCCAGATGGATGTTCTTTGAATGGAACTGACAGGCTTCACATTTTGTGACTACCTCGACCGCATCTTGGAGGGATGTGGGAGCAAAGTACAAAGGATACAAAAAATTGATCCAGTCAGAAGGAACCTGAATAACATTAGTGCTATCCATTGTGGGAGCAAAGTGCTTCTTCTAAACCAAGGCTCCTTCCTTTCCCATGATTAGATCTTCATTGCTGGTTAGTCCCTTGGTGATATCTCCAATATTAGGTTCTCTTTCTTGTTCAACCCCTTTGTTGCCTGTGTATACAGTGTGAGCCTGATTAACATAAGCAGGAACAAGAAAACTTGGTGGTGCTGATAGGTCTAACAGTGAGTCCAATTTCCTCCTCTTTTGGGCCATTGTTGCCGAGGATACGGAGGGCTGAGTAAGATGGAGAATAAAAGTTCCTGGTTCCACAGGAAGTTTTTGCGAAACAAACTTTGACAGATGATCAGCAATGCTGTTTTCCGCACGGGGTACATGCTCTATTTGCAATCCGTCAAAGTGCTCCTCCAACCTTCTCACTTCCTCAACATATGCCTCCATCAATGGACTTTGTTAATTCTTGTTGACTTGTCTCACCACAAGTTGCGAATCTCCTCCAACGATCAGCTTCTTGATCCCCAATTCAGTGGCAATCTTGAGCCCGACAAGGAGCTCTTCCTACTCTGCTGTATTGTTGGTAGCCTCCTCCCAGGGAAAATGCATTTGGACGATGTACTTCATGTTCTCTCCAATGGGAGCAACGAGAAGCACACCAGCCCCTGCACCTTGTACAGAGAAAGCACCATCGAAATACATGATCCACTCTTGGGGTGCTTCCTTGCCGGTGATAACTGTCTCCAGCACCTCTTCATCAGGGGTTGGCATCCGTTCTGCAATAAACTCTGCCAATGCCCTGCTTTGGATTGTAGATGTGCTTTCAAACTTCAGGCCAAAGCTGGATAACTCCAATGCCCACTCCACTATTCTTCTAGTAGCCTCAGGGTTTCCGCGTATCCTTTGCAAAGGAAAGCGGGTGACAACCGTGATCTCATGGGCTTGGAAGTAGTGGCGCTGTTTCGTTGAGGCCATGATGAGGCCAAAAATCAACTTTTGCACGCCAGAGTACCTGGATCTAGCCCTCTGCAAGAGGGAGCTGATGAAGTACACTAGGCGCTGCACCAATTTCTTCCTTACCGTGTCCTTGGGGTTGTCTCCGCTACCCTGCTCTTCTTTGTCCTGACCCATATCTGGCCCTGTCGGGTCATTCTCACTCTATGTTTCTTGTACTTCCCGCTGCACCACTAAGGCTGCACTAACCACTTCATTAGTTGCCGCTAGGTATAGCATCAACGACTCTTATGGTTTGGGAGCAACCAAAGTGGGCACAGAGGACAAGTAGGCCTTCAAGTCTTGTAGTGCTGGTTCTGCTTCCGGAGTCCTCTTCATGGGCCCTGCCTTCTTCAAAATTTTGAAGAACGGTAAGGCATGCTCGGCAGACCTTGAGATGAACCTGCTAAGTGCAACAACACATCCCGTCAGACGCCTCACATCTTTAACTGACCTAGGTGCCTGAATCCGCTTGATAGCCTTGATCTTATCGGGGTTGGCTTCTATCCCCCGATCGGACACGAAGAACCTAAGGAGCTTGCGGGAGGGAACACCAAAAGCACACTTCTCCGGGTTTAGCTTCAAGTTGCTCTTGCACATATTTGCAAATGTCTCTTCCAAATCCTGAATGAGGGTTGATCTGTCCTTGGTCTTGACCACAATACCATCCATATAAGCCTCAATGTTCCTATGCAACTGTGATTCAAAACCAATCTGGACTGCTCTTGCAAAAGTGGATCCGACACTCTTTAACCTAAAAGGCATGCGCATGAAGCAGTATGTGCCACATGGGGTGATGAATGAGGTCTTCTCTTCATCTTCCTTGGGCATAAAGATTTGATGATATCCAAAGTATGCATCCAGAAAAGAGAGAAAATCACAACCTTAAGTGGAGTCCACAATCTGGTCGATGCGCGGCAAGGGAAATGGGTCCTTCGGGCAAGCCTTGTTGAGATCTATGAAATCTATTCAAAGCCTCCATTTCCCACTAGCCTTGCGTACGACCACCAGGTTTGCTAACCATGTTGGATGCAGCACTCTTCTGACCAAACCAGATGCCTCAAGTTTCTTGATCTCTTTTGCAAAGAATTGCTGCCATTCCAGAGCTTGCTTCCGAACCTTCTGCTTGACAGGTCGGGCATGTGGGCATACAATAAGGTGGTGCTCGATTACCTCCCTAGGAACACTTGGGATGTCAGATGGTTGCCAAGCAAACACATCGGTAATCGCCCGTAGGAAGGCAACGAGCATGCTTTGCTATTTGTCATCAAGGGTGGCACTAATAGTAAAGGTACCATCAGTACCAGCCAGCCTACCATGACCTTTTTCACATGAGGTGCAGCATCTTTGCATCTCTTGCTATTGGAACTCTCCGGCAAGTTATCAGAAGGCGCAGTACACTCCGAAGAGGTACACTTCCCGGAGTCCTTGCTGATGTCCCTACTAGCCTTCTTCTTTCCTCTGGTTTCCTTGGCGGGAACTGTGGCTTCCGCAGCCTCTGATGCGACAACGTCCCGGTACATCTTATCCACACAAATAATTGCGTCCTTGTCATCTGACATAATGGAAATGAATCTCACCGGCCCTGGCATCTTCAAAGTGTTGTAGGCATAGTGGGATGCCGCCATGAACCTTGCCAGAGTGGGGCGTCCAAGGATTCCATTGTACGGCAGGGGGAGGTCAACCACATCAAACAAAACCTTCTTAGTCTGGTAGTTCAACTCTCCTCCGAATGTCTCTGGCAACGTGATCTTTCCGTTAGGATGACTCCTACCGGGGTTGATTCCTTGAAATGTGCCCGTGACCTTGAGTTCTTCCTTTGCTATTTGAAGCTTGCTGATAACCTTTGGGGAAATCAGATTCAACCCGCCCCGCTGTCAACCAACATCTTTGTGACTTTAAGGTTGTGAATTGTTGGTGAAACCAACAACGACAAGAATCCTACCACGGTGGTGCGGTCAGGATGGTCCTCTTCGTCAAACATGATGGGCATGTGTGACCAGTTGAGCGGCTTCCAAGACTTTGCCACTGGCTCCACAACATTGACCTCCCGCGCCCACCATTTAAGTTGGCGGTGAGAGGAGTGCAGAGATGCACCCCCGTCAATGCACAGGGCGTCAGTGGCATTCTAGAACTCCTGCTCGCTGGTTTCCTCCTCATCCCCTCTCTGACTTTCCTCATTGAAATCCTCCTTCTCTCGGCCCCTGGCGGGTTTTCCTTGGTTCCAAAGAGCCTTGCCGGGGCGATTTGCTTCACCGCCTTGGCCCTTCCCGCCACGCCATTCTGACCTTTTTTACTTATCATGCTTCTCATATTCAGCCTTCTTGCTTCTTGACGAGCTGCTCGACCTGATGACATTCCTGGAGATCATGGCCCTTGGTCCGATGAATCTTGCAATACAGTCCATCACCTTTCCCAGCTTTCTCGGCAGCCGCAGCCTCCCGACAGTCAGTGCACGTGGCAACTTCCTTGCCGGGGGCTTCGGTCTTAGCCTTCTTGCCGGTACTAGGCGTGCCCGATCCCTCATATGTCAGCACTACTTTATCCTTGCACTTCTTGTTGTGCTTCTTGTTCTTCTTCTTTTGACTGATGGACTCATCGTCATCCACCGAGTCGATGTCGACGCAATCTTCCTCTCTAGGAAGTTTCCACCCTTCCTCCACCCGTTTACACTTGTCCACCAAGGTGTAAAGCTCCTTCACAGTCTTAGGCAACCGAATGTTCATCTTGGAACGTATCCTGCGGTTGCGCACATTGGATTGGAAGGCAGCTATCACAACTGCCTGGTGGATATTTGGGATATTTCTGTGGACTTGGCTGAATCTCTGCAAGTACTTTCGTAGAGTCTCTCCTTCTTTTTGTTGGAGAAGCTACAAATCGCTGGATGGTCCTGGATCTTGATGGCCGCCCATGAAGGCGCCAATGAACTCATGGCATATGTTAGCCCAGGTCGAAATTGAGTTCTCCGGTAGGTGCGTTAGCCAAGAACTCATGTTTAGCTTGAGTACCAAAGGGAAGTAGTTGGCAACCACCTTCTCATCTCTTCCCCCAGCAGCTTGAACATCGACGGTGTGGATTCTCAAGAACTCTGCCGGGTTTAATCTCCCATCATACTTCTCGAGTATCTCTGGCTTGAACGTGCGAGCAGATGGCCAACAGACTTGCCGCATCTCATGAGTGAACGCAGGGCACCCAACGTCGAAAGGCAAGCATCCACCATCTTCAAGCACGAGCTCATTGACGTCGGGGCCATCACACCCATTGGTCCGGCGGTGGTTGTCACGGTGTCGCATGACGGCGACATGCGCACCTTCCCTCCGCATGTCCTCCGGGGCCCTCCGCTGGCCTTGATGCGCTCGAGGGTCGGAAGAGGCCATCGAGACGTCATCAGGTTCTTGATTTCGCGGTTATCGTGCTGATTGCCGTGGAGGGGACTGCACTGTGAGGGTGGCCCGTTCCGCATGGCCAACAGTATGAGCCATCATCATCGTCTAGGGAGGCCGTGGTGGGCCAGCTTGCTATGAGCCCCCATCCTCGGCAAAGACAATCCGACTATGAATGGTGGCTCTCCACTCATCCATCTGATCAGCTGCTGGCGGAAACCTCAGCAGTAGATGGGCCCCACATCATGGCTTTCGTAGCGGTGCTTGGCATCGGCAATGATGATGTAGACTGCAGCATTGCTCGGCTCCTGACAGTGCTGGCGGTGGCTGTGTCGGGCTCCCGTCGTCAAAACCAATCGCTGGAACGGCGTGGTAACAAGGTGATGGCGCGCGTAGGCCAATGACTCTATTCAGAGCATTGATTGGGCCAGTTTGCTCCAGGGGTAGTGCATGTACTGTGACGGCGCATGCAGCAGTGGCAGCCGTAGAGTTGCAATTCACCTCGGAACGAATGTCACCACCGCGACTATGCCCCTTGGCTAGGCCAAGAGGAATAGAAGGAATAATCTCTCTACCCGTACCTCGCAGAGCGTGGTCATCGGGATGTTGTTGATGTTGTCCTTCTCTGGTACCTCCCACTCCTGATTCAGCCACGGGAGAAGTGGTGACAGCACCGCCCGCACCGACCACGTCCCTGCAGCGCCCACATCCTCATGCACCTCCACATTCCCTGCGGCATCAGCGGCCGTGTGCGGCGGGGCCTTCGAGGTGGACTAGTGAGCTGCGGCACCTGACGTCTTCCTCGACGCCATAGTCGATGGAGCCGTCGATGATGAAAAATGCAATGAAGATGATGCGCTGCTCATGCTCTCGGGTGCGCACAAGTGATACCCCTACCTGGCGCACCAAAGACGTCATGGGAAACCACGACCACCTATGGGACCAATAGCCCCTTTTGGTTCGGCAAGGGGATGGGCACGTTGCACAAAGAGAGGAGAAGCGTAACACAGCGCGACAGATATCACACATGCAGTTTTACCCAGGTTTGGGCTGCCGTGAGGCATAAAACCCTACTCCTACTTTGGTGGATTGATGGTGCAAAATGGTGGAGAAGCGCAACGCTCTTGCCCGGCAAGGTTGCCTCGAGGCGAAAGGAGCTATGTGCATATGAGTGTGAGGGGGTCCGAATCCCTTCTACGATTGCCATGGGCCTCCTTTTATAGATTAAGGGGTCACCATAGTGGAAAATCAGTCTTTACATACTAATTAGATAGAAAACAGTGCTATCATACCAAACTCTGTAGGTTGACTGAGCGCATTAAATGCTCCACTCAACATCACATCACGGCTCGCCTAGCAGGCCCTACCGGGCTGTTTCGCCAGCTTCGCGCCTACTTGCTTGACACGTCTCAGGACGGGTGTCGCCTGGAGGTATTTCTGCAGGAAGTGGCTGCCATGTGGCAAATGACAGCCACTTAACCACTTTGCGGCTTGACACCGCACTGATCGAGGACTTGCGTCGCTCGTGAGGTGGAGCGGTGCGTGGTTTGCCTCTGTAAGCCCCGACAGGCCTGCCGGGACGATTTGGGGGCTTGCTTCCGGGGGGTAATCTCATCCTCGCCAGGCTGGCCTGCTCGGCAAGGGAGGATCTTCTCATAATTGTATCTTGCCTCTTTGGCTACTCTTGGTCTTCTCGATCTGCACTTTGATCCTTCAAAGAACCGAGCTCTCGTGCTCTGATCCGATCTTGGCGCTGAAGTCTTGTTCTCAAGCCTGTGCACATTCTGGGCAATGGACCCATGGTTTGTTGCACCGACATGCGGTGTCATCACCAAGTGACAAAGTAGGGGTAGCGAGGCACGTACTTGTATTGTTGCCATCAAGGATAAAAATATGGGGGTTTCATCATATTGCTTGAGTTTATCCCTCTACATCATGTCATCATGCTTAAGGCGTTACTCTGTTCTTATGAACTTAATACTCTAGATGCATGCTGGATAGCAGTTGATGTGTAGAGTAATAGTAGTAGATGCAGAATCATTTTGGTCTACTTGACACGGACATGATTCCTATATTCATAATCATTGCCTTGGATATCGTCATAACTTTGCGCTTTTCTATCACTTACTCGACAGTAATTTGTTAACTCACCGTGTTATTTTCCTTCAAGAGAGAAGCCTCTAGTGAAACCTATGCCCCTGGGTCTATTTTCCATCATATATTTTTTTAGATCTATAAACTAAAAAACCCAAAAATGTCTTTCTGCAATTTATTTACTTTTACTTTGTTGTACGTTTTAGTAATCTTTTATATCTATCTCCATCAGATCTCAACTTTGCAAGTGACCGTGAAGGGATTGACAACCCCTTTATCGTGTTGGGTGCAAGTGTTTGATTGTTTGTGTAGGTGCATAGATTGGAGACTTGCTTGTATCTCCTACTAAATTGATACCTTGGTTCTCAACTGAGGGAAATACTTATCACTACTTTGCTGCATCACCCTTTCCTCTTCAAGGGAAAAAACAACGCAAGCTCAAGAAGTAGCAATAATCCATGCATATTACCATTGCTATTTACTAGACTCTTGATGACCCACAAGTATAGGGGATCAATTTTAGCTCTTTTCGATAAGTAAGAGTGTCGAACCGAATGAGGTGCAGAAGGAAAGGACAAGTTGTTTTCAGTAAGGTGATGTCTGCAGGTGCTGAAACTGTAAGTAGCGAGTAGTTTGATAGCAAGATAATTTGTAACAAGCAAATAAAGATAATAGTAACAAGTATGCAGCAAGTAGCCCAATCCTTTTGAGGCAAAGGACAGGCCAAAACGGTCTCTTATAATAAGCAAGGTGTTCTTGAGGGTACACGGGAATCTCATCTAGTCACTTTCATCATGTTGGTTCGATTTGTGTTTGCTATTTAATTTGATAATTGGATATGTGGGTGGACCGGTGCTTAGGTGTTGTTCTTACTTGAAGAAACCTCCTATTTATGATTAAGCCTCCCGCAAGCATCCGCACCTACGAGAAACGTATTAAGAATAAGTTCTAACCATAGCATTAAACTCTAGGATCCAATCGGCCCCTTACGGAATAGCGCATAAACTGGGGTTTAAGTTTCTTTCACTCTCGCAAACCACCATCTATTTGCTACTGCACAATGCATTCCCTTAAGCCCAAATATGGTGAAGTGTCATGTAGTCGACGTTCACAAGACACCACTAAGAGAATAACAACATACATACCATCAAAATATCGAACACATATCAAATTCACATGATTACTTGCAACATGATTTATCCCCTGACCTCAAGAACAAAGGTAACTACTCAAAAACAATAAACATGCTAGTGATCATAGGGGTATTAATATGCATAATGGATCTGAACATATAATCTTCCACCAAATAAATCATATAGTAATCAACTACAAGATGTAATCAACACTGCTAGTCACCCCCTAGCACCGATCTATAGTTCCGGTAACCTGATTGAATACAAGAGATGAACTAGGGTCTGAGATGAGATGGTGCTGGTGAAGATGTTGATGGAGATTGCCCTCCCCAAGATGGGAGAGTTGTTGGTGGTGATGATGACGATGATTTCCCCCTCCGCGAGGGAAGTTCCCCCGGCAGAATCGCTCTACCGGAGGGCAAAAGTGCTCCTGCCCAAGTTCTGCCTCGAGGAAGCGCCACTTCATCCCTAAAGTCCTCTTCTTATTTTTTCTAGGTCAAAATGACTTATATACCAGAAGATGGGCACCGGAGGTGGGCCGAGGAGGCCACAACCCACCAGGGCGCGCCCGGGGGGCCTGGCGTGCCCAGATGGGTTGTGCCCACCTGGTGGCCCCCTCTGGTGTTTATTGGCTACAGTATTTCTTGAATAATCCATAAAAAATCTCCGTGAAGTTTCAGCCCATTTGGAGTTGTGTAGAATAGCTGGCCTGACGTAGCTTTTCCAGGTCCAGATTTCTAGCTACCGGAATTCTCCCTCTTGGTGTGTTCCTTGCAAATTATGAGAGAAAAGGCATTAGAATTACTCCAAAAAGCATTATTATGGATAAAAACATTATAAATAACAGTAAGAAAACATGATGCAAAATGGACGTATCAACTCTCAAAATGATATAAGTGAAGCATGAGAGTGCAACTATTTCTTTAAAAATTAACCACCGCCATGCTCTAAAAGATATAAGTGAAGCACTAGAACAACTTCCTAGCTCAAAAGATATAAGTGAAGCACATAGAGTATTCTAACAAATCACGAATAAATGCGTGTACCTCTCAAAAGGTGTGTGCAGAAAATATGATTTTAGAAAACTAAAAATCAAACAAATCAAAGACACATATAATACACGACGCTCCAAGCAAAACTCATATCATGTGATGAATAAAAATATAGCTCCAAGTAATATACCGATGGATTGTAGATGAAAGAGGGGATGCCCCAAAAGGCATCCCCAAGCTTAGATGCTTGGTTGTACTTGAATATTGACTTGGGGTGCCTTGGGAATCCCCAAGCTTAGGGTCTTTCCGCTCCTTATTCCTTCATCCATCGTGATCTCACTTAAAACTTGAAAACACCAGCACACAAAAACTCAACAGAAAACTCATGAGATCCGTTAGTATAAAAAGCAAATCATAAACTTTAGGTATTGTTTTGAACCCATTCATATTTTATTATTTCATAATACCTACTGTTTTCTAACTTCACCATGACTTGTACCCCCAATACAATACATAGATTCATTAAAACAATCAAACTATGCAACGAAAACAAAATTTGTCAAAAATAGAAAAGTCTGTAATAATCTAGGAAAACACAATACTTATGTAATTCTAAAAATTCTAAAACATTAGGATAGCATTGGCAATTTGTATATCAATAATGTGTAAAAAAATCAGAATTCTATCACATTCCAGTGAATTTAAACAATTTTGCTACTGGGTGCAAAATTTTCTATTTTTTCACAGAATCATATCAACTATCAACCAAATCATCCCAAAGTCTTTACTTGGCACAAACACTAATTAAAACAAAAAATACAATCATAGTAGTAGCATAACTGTGTGAACACTCAAAAACAGAAAGGAAGTAGGAAATGTAAAGATAACTATTAGGTTGCCTCCCAACAAGCGCCATCATTTTACACCCCTAGCTAGGCGCAATGCATAGTTTTATGTGTTGTCATCTTTCAAATTATTTCCATAGGTGGCCTTCATAATAGATTCAAATGGTGGCTTAATTCTCTTTCTAGGGAAGTGTTCCATCCCTTTCTTTAATGAAAATTGGAATCTTCTATTACCTTCTTTCATATCAATAATAGCATATGTAGGAAAGGCCTACCAAGAATTATAGGACAAGAAGGATTGGAATCAATATCAAGCACAATGAAATCAATGGGCACATAATTTCTATTTGCAAGAATAAGCACATCATTTATTTTACCTAAAGGTTTCTTAATAATGGAATCCGCTAAGTGCAAATTAAGGGAACATTCATCCAAATCATAAAGGCCTAGCACATCACATAAAGATTTCGGTATAGTGGAAATGCTAGCACCCAAATCACATAAAGAATTGCACACATAATTTTTAATCTTTATTTTAATAGTAGGCTCGCATTCATCATATAATCTCCTAGGTATTGAAACCTCCAACTCTAGCTTTTCTTCTAAAGCTTTCATCATAGCTTCTACAATATGTTTAGTAAAAGCTTTATTTTGTTCATAAGCATTGGGTGAATTTATCATGGATTGCAACAACAAAATAAATTCTATTAAATAACAACTATCATAATTAAAATCCTTTAAATTGAAAGTAGTGGGCACATCACTATTTAAAGTTTTGACCTCTCCAAACCCACTTTTATCATTAGGATTGTCACCCTCCGAATAATTGGGACGCTGTCTAGCTAAAGTTGACTCATCTTCAGTCCCCTTTTAATCAAGTTTTATATTAATAAATAAATATTCTATGGATGAGACAACAATCATTTTAATATCTTCATCATGATTACTGTAAAAAAATCGGGCGGAATAGCCTTTTCTTATAATTCTTGCTTAGCTCTCAACCTAGCGGTTCCTTCTTTACTTTCATTAATGGAGACATAAATAGCTTTAATAGACTCATTAATATCAAGCTTAGGTGGCAAGATTTTAGATATGAGATTTTGCACATCATGAGCAATTTGATCCATGTTCATAGCCATATCATTAACTTTATTCAATTTTTCCTCCACCATAACATTAAAAATCTTTTGAGAATTAATGAATTCTCTAATATTAATTTCAAGATCAGTATGTATTGTATTATTATTATTATTATAATAATAATAATAATAATAATAATAATAATAATAATTATTATTATTATTATGATTATAAGGATTTCCATAGGAATTACCATAATTATTGGAGGATTTTCCAGGATATGGCCTAGGATTAAAGTTGCCTCTATAAGTATTGTTATTGAAATTATTTCGAGAGACAAAATTCACATCAATAGATTCATTATTTTGATCAATCAAAGTAGATAATGGCACATCATTAGAATCAACATGAGCATTCTTACCGACAACCATTCTCAAGAGCATCCATTTTATCACTCAACGTAGTAATTTCTTCGACATAATTTCCGTATGCCATTGAGAGTAATTGGCCATAATAGTATTAAGGAGTTTTGTAGCTTCTCCTAATGTTATTTCCGTAAAGGTTCCACCTGCGGCAGAGTCTAGAAGATTTCTAGAAACAAAGTTTACTCCTGCAAAGAAATTTTGTATAATCATCCATAAACTTAAACCATGAGTGGGACAATTTCTTAACATTAATTTCATTCTCTCCCAAGATTGTGCAACATGTTCATGCTGAAGTTTCTTAAAATTCAAGATTTGATTTCTAAGAGAAATTAGTTTTGCGGGAGGAAAATACTTGGCAATAAAATCATCCTTACACTTATACCAAGAATCAATACTATTTCGCAGCAAGGATGAAAACCAAGTTTTAGAACGGTCTCGTAGTGAGAACTGAAATAATTTCAATTTGAGAATATCATTATCCACATATTTTTTCTTTTGCATATCACATGATTCAACGAAGTAAGATGGGACGCATCATGTTCATTAGGACTACCAAAAAATTATTCTTTCATAACAAGATTTAGCAAAGCGGCATTCATATCACATGACTCCAAACTAGTGGCGGGTGGAGCAATTGGAGTACTAATAAAATCACTATTATTAGTATTGGAAAAATTCACACAATTTGGTGTTTTCTTGTGACATAGCGACAAAGCAAGCAAGCGAGCACATAAAAATATTTTTGTGTTTTTGTAAAAAATATAGAAGTGGGGGAGATGAAAATGAGAGGCAAAGGCAAATAACAATAAGAGCAAGTAGATGATAGTCTATGCGAGGTACTTCAGAGGTTTTGGTGATGTCTCCCTAGCAATGGCGCCAGAAATTCTTCCTCCTACTTGTGAGATGCGTTGGGATTTCCTCGAAGAGGAGAGGATGAAGAAGTATAGTAGAGATAAGTATTCCCTCAGTTAAGAATCAAGATTACCATTCCAGTAGGAGAACCACAAAAAGCCTCGTTAGTAGCACCTGCACACACAAAAGCAAATACTTGCACCCAACGCAAACAAGGGGGTTGTCAATCCCCTCGACAGTTATTTGCAAGGATCAAATCTCGTAGTGGTAGGCAGAAAAAATTGCAAAAATAAAAATAAATAAAAGTACAAGAAGGTATTTTTGGATTTTATATATGATAAAAATAGACCCCGGGGCCATAGTTTTCAGTAGAGGCTTCTTTCTCATGCACATAAAGTACGATGGGTGAACAAAATACTGTTGGGCAATTGATATAAAAGTGCATAGTTATGACGATATTCAAGGAAATGATCATATATTTAGGTGATAAGTCCATTTTGCATCTTGCTTTATGGAGTAATTCTAATTCCTTTTCTCTCATAATATGCAAGGTTTACACAAAGAGGGAGAATGCCGACAGCTGGAATTCTGGACCTGAAAAAGCTACATTAGAGTTACCAATGCTGCACATCTCCAAATGAGCTAAAAATTTATGGAGAATTGTTTTGGAATGTATAAAAAATAATGGGGCAAATAACTACTAGAGGGGGCCCACCAGGTGGGCACAACCCAGCTGGGCATGCTAGGCAGCCCAGGCGCGCCCTGGTGGGTTGTGCCCTCCTCGGCCCATCTCCGGTGCCCATCTTCTGGTATATAAGTCATTTTCCCTCATCTTCATCGTCATCACCAACAACCCTATCATCTTTGGGAGGGCAACCTTCATGAACATCTTCAACAACACCATCTCCTCTCAAACCCTAGTTCATCTCTTGTGCTCAATCTTTGTACCGGAACCTCAGATTGGTACTTGTGGGTAACTAGTAGTGTTGATTACATCCTGTAGTTGATTACTACTATATGGTTTATTTGGTGGAAGATTATATGTTCATATCCATTATGCTATTTAATACCCCACTCATCTTGAGCATGATTACCATTTTTGAGTAGTCACTTTTGTTCTTGAGGTCACGGGAGAAATCTTGTTGTAAGTAATCATGTGAACTTGATATGTATTCAATATTTTGATGATATGTATGTTGTGATTCCCTTAGTGGTGTCATGTGAATGTCGACTACATGGCACTTCACCACATTAGGGCCTAAGGGAGTGCATTATGGAGTAGTTATTAGATGATGGGTTGCTAGTGTAAGGGACCGATGTGGATCCAAAAGTTTAATGCTATGGTTAGATTTTATCTTAATACATTTCTCATAGTTGTAGATGATTGTGAGGGGGTTAATCATAAGTAGGAGGTTTGTTCAAGTAAGAACAACACCTAAGCACCGGTCCACCCACATACCAAATTATCAAAGTAGCGAACACGAAGCAAACCAACATGATGAAAGTGACTAGAAAAAGTTCCCGTGTACCCCCAAGAACACTTTGCTTATTATAAGAGACCGTTTTGGCCTATCATATTCCACAAAAGGATTGGGCTACCTTGCTTGCACTTTATTTACCATTACCATTACTTGCTCGTTATAAATTACCTTGCTATCAAACTACTCGTTAGCGACAATTTCATTGCTTGCAGATATTACCTTGCTGAAAACCACTTGTCATTTCCTTTTGCTCTTCATTGGGTTCAACATTCTTACTTATAGGAAGGACTACGATTGATCCCCTATACTCGTGGGTCATCAAGGCTCTTTTCTGGCGCTGTTGTCGGTGTCGCTGTTCTGGGAACCAGGGTACCCAAACTTGCCTGCCTGCAGCCCACGGCGTGGATCCATCGACGGCCTAGTACGACTCATCTACAAGGCCACCAAGACAAGACCCTCGCGAGGGGCCAAGCCTCGCGAGGCGGACGGCACCAAGACCTCCCGAGGCAGCGACCTCCCCAGGCGGCCTTCCGTGGAGTGGAGATTTCTATGCAGCTACGCAGCCTCATGAGGTTACCATGACACAAGCTATGACGACCAAGGCAGGGGGCGCCAGCAGGCGCAGAGAAGGCAGTTTCCTCTTTGATGCTAAGGAGGCAAGGACAGGCGTGGGTTCCTGAGGAATCACGCAAAGGTTTCCATTCCGGTGCAATGAGACCAAGACCGCCCACACGACAGGACAGATGGCATTGCCGAGTCCACCGCTGCATCATGACCAGAAGCTTTGCATGCGAAGACCACCATTCGTCAGGATAAGATATACTACTTGTCCCCTTTCAAATTGGCAACTGTGGGATCGCTTCCGGCCTACGTTTTGGGGGAAGAGGACTGAGGCCGCTATAAATATAGTTTAGCCACCACCATAGAACGAGGGACCCTGGTTGACTCACTCCCTCACCCATATACCTCGCGAGGTTGTTCATCCCTTGTACTAGTTCATCCTCAGCCCCTCGTGAGGCCAATCCACCACAAAGCAGGTGTAGGGTCTTACACCGCAAGGTGGACCGAACCTGGGTAAACTGTCGTGTTCATCTTCTTCCTTGCTCACGCGAATTGAGCTAGGCCATGGGGCGACGGACTGGTAGGCTGGATAGGTTGAGTTTTTCGCACACGCCCCGGAGTTCGAACCTTTTTTTCTTATGTGGAGCCCTGAATCCAACAGCCGGTGAGTGAA
The DNA here is from genome assembly GCF_018294505.1 of Triticum aestivum. Classification (NCBI taxonomy): domain Eukaryota; kingdom Viridiplantae; phylum Streptophyta; class Magnoliopsida; order Poales; family Poaceae; genus Triticum; species Triticum aestivum. Next base: position 274,850,192 of record NC_057794.1, read on the forward strand.
GCGCTCTTGGTAAATGGAAATTGGTAAGGAAAAATTATTACTACATGCTGAAATTATTGTCACTTGTTACTATGGAGAATCATCCTTTGAGGTTTTTTTTTCGGGGTATCTTCACCTTGTCTAGAACCACAATTAGTTGCCCCTCAACCTAGTGCACCTACTAAAAATATTGGTTATGAAATTCCTTTCCGTATGATAGAACAATGGCTAGCTAATCCTTATGCAGGAGATGGAACTGAACATCCTGATATGCACTTGATATATCTGGATGAAATTTGTGGATTATTTATGCTTGCAGGTTTATCCGGAGATGACACTAAGAAGAAGGTTTTCCCTTTATCTTTGAAGGGAAAGGCATTTACATGGTATAGGCTATGAGATGATATTGGATCTTGGGACTGGAATCGATTGAAATTGGAATTTCACCAAAAAAATTATCCTATGCGTCTAGTTCATCGTGATCAGAATTATATATATAATTTTTGGCCTCGTGAAGGAGAAAGTATCGCTCTAGCTTGGGGGATGCTTAAGTCAATGTTATATTCATGCCCCAGTGATGAGCTCTCGAGAGAAATTATCATTCAGAACTTTTATGCTCGACTTTCTCATGATGATCAATCCATGCTCGATACTTCTTGTACTGGTTCTTTTATGAAGAAGACTATAGAATTCAGGTGAGATATTTTAGAAAGAATTAGACGCAACTCTGAAGATTTGGAACTCGATAAAGGTAAAGATTTGGGTATTAAGCTTGAGCTTGATTGTGTTAAGTATTTTATGAATACCGATGCTTTTTACAAATTTAGCACTAAATATGGACTAGACTCTGAGATAGTAGCCTCCTTTCACTACAAAAAAGAAACCACTTCCGTGATGGTACATGTTTGTCACAGTAGGTCATGTTTTTTGTCATGCATGTACATCCATGATAATTTTATGATAGAATCAAGATAGTCGTACCTGTGCTGTCATAGAAGTGTTCCATGACAATACCAAAATTATCATCACGGAAGTGTCCACTTCCATGACGATAAATGACGCGTCATGGAAGTGCTTTCGTCAAGGGTAACCAACACGTGGTATCCACCGTAATGGGTCACCATTAAGCTATCAGGTCTGGTTTTGGATCCGATAACCCGCTAACAGCCACGACCAATGGCAATTTTCCATCTGTAAAATTCTCATTGGCTGACAGAACCACGTGCCAGCTCCGCGTTGGCACAGATGCCACACATCCAATGGGCAAGATGCGCCTATGATATGTTGACCCATGATGTGATTGGCACAATCATGGGCTGGGGTCTATTTTGGCCTGCTGTCGGCCCATGAGCTGTTCGACACGTTTCATGCCAAACTACTCTTCAGCCTACTAAAAGCCCATTGAATTTTCTTGCCAAAATCAGGCCGGCGGTTTACTCGGCCTATTAAAGGCCCGAAACTACTAGTGGGCAAGTTTACATTTAGGCCTGTTAACGAACCAAGATGACTGGGTCCATGATGCGACCCATATATAGTGATTTGCATGACGACCCGATTATGTACTGTAAATTTACGGTTTAGCGTGTTAACTTTTCATGGAGCAAAGATAGGATATATATACAGTAAAATAACTGCGGCATCATGAAAAAACCTAGGCTATACAATAAATAAATTACGACATATGACATCTAGTGGGCATCAAAGTTCGCCACTACGATAATAAAGCACAAGAAGACACCAGATTACATCACTGGGCATCAAAGATCGCCACCAGTTCAAATAAATATGCCAGAAAAATAATATAAAACGCCAACAACACTTCAATAGAGTTCAAGAAAGGTTAGCCCTGCTCGGGAGGTGTAGCGCAAGTTTGTTGCGGTCTCAGACAATGTTTGTTGCGGTCTCCTTTCTGTCTTCATATCAGTTATAAACCTGACATTATCCATTTGTTTACCGATCAAACAAACTCTCCCCCTTCCTCTCTCTCTCTCACATGCACACAACGCCTGCTTCCACTCCCCCTCCCAACTATCGTCTCTCTCTCTCTCTCACACACAAAACTCTCGCTTTTGCACCCCGACTCGTATTTCTCTCACAAACAACCGACCTTTCTCGGCGGTGGCACCCCGATGGATCTCCACCCCTATCGACCTCCTTGAAGCCCACGAGCTCTACCATGGCTATTGCAAAAGCTTGGAGGCATTCTCCCAGATCCTTGGCAGTCACCATGGCCCAATCAGAGGCCTTACCATGGGCAAGTCCCGTTCCAATGGCAAGGACTGAGCCAAGCTTGATGAGTGGTTCTGACCCCCCGCCCTAGATCAGCTCGAGGAGCTCAGTTTGAATGATGGGCACATGAGCTCGCTACCAACGTCTGCGCTCCGCTTTGTGCCCATGCTGCGCCTCGCCAAGTTCATGAACTACCATTCCTGATGCGCGCACTCTTTTTCTACAACGACTGAAGCACCTCGAGCTCGTCGCCGTCTGCATCCCAAAGGATGACATGGAGCGCCTGCTCCGTGGTAGTACTACACTCGAGTTCCTTTATCTTTAGGCGATGAATTGGTCGAGTACCTTCCACATCACCTCCTGGACTCTGCGGACTATTTATGTGTGTTGCCGGTGCTGCAATGAGAGATCACAAAAGGTGGACCACAATATGGTCATTGAGGACACACCTTCACTTGAGAGATTCCTTGTAGTTTATCAGCAAGGTCCAACAAGAACCAATGTCATTTCTGCATCAAAATTGACAGTGGTGGGCTACTCGTCTGTCAAATACTGCTACTTTCAGGTACAACAGTCGCCTTATACCTCTCCTTCTTGATATCGACATTATTTCTAGTTTTGAAGATGTATGTTCATCTGTCAACCAACAAAGCTTCACCCAGATTCTGGGCACAGTGAAGGTCTTGGCACTAAAATCTGTCGGCCCCAACCCGGACCAAGTTGTTAGTTTCCTGAGATGCTTTCCGTGCCTGAAGAACCTGTATATCGAGGTGATGTTCCTTTCCTGTTAAATGTTAATCATAAGGGAATTCATTTTTTGCACCTTTTCCCAAGTTTACAATGACAATGTACTATGATTTCTGAAGGAATTTTGGAGGATTTCAGGACATACACCCCCACCCCATATTGGTTGATTGATTCATATGGTTATAATACATAAACATTTCTCCTTTGGATTCATCTATACTAGTTTTCTTAGGGAATTTTTCATCCAATCCAACCTCTTGTGAAGAAGGCTACATTTTTCGAGATTGTAATCAAATGCTAACGGATGGGTCTTGTCCATCACATCATTCTCTAATGATGTGATCCCGTTCATCAAATGACAACACATGTCAATGGTTAGGAAACTTAACCATCTTTGATTAACGAGCAAGTCAAGTAGAGGCATACTAGGGACACTCAATTTTGTCTATGTATTCACACATGTACTAAGTTTCCGGTTACTACAATTCTAGCATGAATAATAAACATTTGTCATGATATAAGGAAATATAAATAACAACTTTATTATTGCCTCTAGGGCATATTTCCTTCAGTCTCCCACTTGCACTAGAGTCAATAATCTAGATTACATAGTAATGATTCTAACACCCATGGAGTCTTGGTGCTGATCATGTTTTGCTCGTGAGAGAGGCTTAGTCAACAGGTCTGCAACATTTAGATCCGTATGTATCTTGCAAATCTCTATGTCTCCCTCCTTGACTTGATCGCAGATGGAATTAAAGCATCTCTTAATGTGTTTGGTTCTCTTGTGAAATCTTCATTCCTTTGCCAAGGCAATTGCTCCAGTATTGTCACAAAAGATTTTCATTGGACCCGATGCACTAGGTATGACACCTAGATCAGATATGAACTCCTTCATCCAGACTCCTTCATTTGCTGCTTCCGAAGCAGCTATGTACTCCGCTTCATACGTAGATCCTGCCACGACGCTCTGCTTGGAACTGCACCAACTGACAGCTCCACCATTCAATATAAATACGTATCCAGTTTGTGACTTAGAGTCATCCGGATCAGTGTCAAAGCTTGCATCGACGTAAACATTTACGACGAGCTCTTTGTTACCTGCATAAACGAGAAACATATCCTTAGTCCTTTTCAGGTATTTCAGGATGTTCTTGACCGATGTCCAGTGATCCACTCCTAGATTACTTTGGTACCTTCCCGCTAAACTAATAGCAAGGCACACATCAGGTCTGGTACACAACATTGCATACATGATAGAACCTATGGCTGAGGCATAAGGAATGACTTTCAGTTTCTCTCTATCTTCTACAGTGGTCGGGAATTGAGTCTGACTCAACTTCACACCTTGTAACATAGGCAAGAACCCTTTCTTTGACTGATCCATTTTGAAATTCTTCAGAACTTTACGTCATCCACATATAATATTAGAAATGCTACAGAGCTCCCACTCACTTTCTTGTAAATACATGCTTCTCCAAAAGTCTGTATAAAACCATATGCTTTGATCACACTATCAAAGCATATATTCCAACTCCGAGAGTCTTGCACCAGTCCATAAATGGATCGCTGGAGCTTGCACACTTTGTTAGCACCTTTTGTATTGACAAAACCTGCTAGTTGCATCATATACAACTTTTATTTAAGATATCCATTAAGGAATGCAGTTTTGACATCCATTTGCCAAATTTCATAATCATAAAATGCGGCAATTGCTAACATGATTCGGACTGACTTAAGCATCGCTATGGGTGAGAAGGTCTCATCATAGTTAACTCCTTGAACTTGTCGAAAATCTTTCGCAACAAGTCGAGCTTTGTAGATAGTAACATTACTGTCAGCGTCAGTCTTGTTCTTGAAGATCCATTTATTCTCTATTGCTTGGCGATCATCAGGCAAGTCAACCAAAGTCTGCACTTTGTTCTCATACATGGATCCCATCTCAGATTTCATGGCCTCAAGCCATTTTGCGAAATCTGGGCTCATCATCGCTTCCTCATAGTTCGTAGGTTCGTCATGGTCAAGCAACATGACCTCCAGAACAAGATTACCATACCACACTGGTGCCGACCTTACTCTGGTTGACCTACGAGGTTCAGTAGTAACTTGATCAAAAGTTTCATGATCATCATCATTAGCTTCCCCACTGATTGGTGTAGGAATCACTGGAACTGATTTCTGTGATGAGCTACTTTCCAATAAGGGAGAAGGTACAATTACCTCATCAAGTTCTACTTTCCTCCCACTCACTTCTTTCAAGAGAAACTCCTTCTCTAGAAAGGATCCATTCTTAGCAATGAATATCTTGCCTTCGAATTTGTGACAGAAGGTGTACCCAACAATTTCCTTTGGGTATCCTATGAAGACACATTTCTCTGATTTGGCTTCAAGCTTATCAGGTTGAAGCTTCTTCACATAAGCATCGCAGCCCCAAACTTTAAGAAACGACAGCTTAGGTTTCTTGCCAAACCATAGTTCATATGGTGTCGTCTCAACGGATTTAGATGGTGCCCTATTTAATGTGAATGCAGCTGTCTCTAAAGCATAACCCCAAAACGATAGTGGTAAATCAGTAAGAGACATCATAGATCGCACCATATCTAATGAAGTACGGTTATGACGTTCAGACACACCATTACGCTATGGTGTTCCATGTGGCGTGAGTTGCGAAACTATTCCACAATGTTTCAAATGAAGACCAAACTCATAACTCAAATATTCACCACCATGATCAGATCGTAGAAACTTTATTTTCTTATCACGATAATTTTCCACTTCACTCTGAAATTCTTTGAACTTTTCAAATGTTTTAGACTTATGTTTCATCAAGTAGATATACCCACATATGCTCAAATCATATATGAAGGTCAGAAAATAATGATACCCGCCGCGAGACTCAACACTCATTGGACCATATACATCAGTATGTATTATTTCCAACAAGTCAGTTGCTCGCTCCATTGTTCCGGAGAACGGAGTCTTAGTGATCTTGCCCATGAGGCATGGTTCGCAAGCATCAAGTGATTCATAATCAAGTGATTCCGAAAGCCCATCAGCATGGAGTTTCTTCATGCACTTTACACCAATATGACCTAAACGGTAGTGCCACAAATAAGTTGCACTATCATTATTAACCTTGCATCTTTTGGCTTCAATATTATGAATATGTGTATCACTACGATCAAGATTCAATAGAAATAGACCACTCCTCAAGGGTGCATGACCATAAAAGATATTACTCATATAAATAGAACAACCATTATTCTCCGATTTAAATGAATAACCATCTCGCATCAAAAAAGATCCAGATACAATGTTCATGCTTAACGCTGGCACCAAATAACAATTATTTAGGTCTAAAACTAATCCCGACAGTAGATGTGATAGCGTGCCAACGGCGATCACATCGACTTTGGAACCATTTCCCACGCGCATCATCACCTCGTCCTTAGCCAATCTTTGTTTAATCCATAGCCCCTGTTTCGAGTTGCAAATATGAGCAACATAAACCAGTATCAAATACCCAGGCGCTACTAGTAAGGTACACATCAATAACATGTATATCAAATATACCTTTCACTTTGCCGTCCCTTTGAAGTAGAAGCACTCAGTCTCAGGCTTAGGTTTAGACTTGGGTTTCTTCACTTGAGCAACAACTTGCTAGCCGTTCTTCTTGAAGTTCCCCTTCTCCCCTTTGCCCTTTTTCTTGAAACTAGTGGTCTTGTTAACCATCAACACTTGATGCTCCTTCTTGATTTCTACCTCCGCAGTGTTTAGCATTGCGAAGAGCTCAGGAATTATATTATCCATCCCTTGCATATTATAGTTCATCATGAAGCTTTTGTACCCTGGTGGCAGTGATTCAAGAACTTTGTCAATGACACTATCATCAGGAAGATTAACTCCCAGTTGGTCAAGTGATTGTGGTACCCAGACATTCTGAGTATATGTTCACTAACATAACTATTCTCCTCCATTTTGCAACTATAGAACTTATTGGAGACTTCATATGTCTCAATTCGGGCATTTGCTTGAAATATTAACTTCAACTCCTAGAACATCTCATATGCTCCATGACGTTCAAAACGTCTTTGAAGTGCCGATTCTAAGCCGTACATCATGGCACATCCTACCTCTTGAGCACTGCGTTGGTTTTCCCTTGAAGAGGAAAGGGTGATGCAACAAAGTAGCGTAAGTATTTCCCTATGTTTTTGAGAACCAAGGTATCAATCCAGTAGGAGACTACACGCAAGTCCCTCGTACCTACACAAACAAATAAGAACCTCGCAACCAACAAGATAAAGGGGTTGTTAATCCCTTCACGGTCACTTACGAGAGTGAGATCTGATAGAGATAATAATAAGATAAATATTTTTGGTATTTTTTATGATATAGATTGGAAAATAAAGATTGCAAAATAAACGGTTCCAGAAATAGCTAGTTGACGGGAGATTAATATAATGGAGAATAGACCCGGGGGCCATAGGTTTCACTAGTGGCTTCTCTCAAGATAGCATAAGTATTACGGTGGGTGAACAAATTACTATCGAGCAATTGATAGAAAAGTGCATAATTTTGAGAATATCTAGGCATGATCATGTATATAGGCAGCACGTCCGCGACAAGTAGACCGAAACGATTCTGCATCTAATACTATTACTCCACACATCGACCGCTATCCAGCATGCATCTAGAGTATTAAGTTCATAAGAACAGAGTAACGCATTAGGCAAGATGACATGATGTAGAGGGATAAACTCAAGCAATATGATATAAAACCCATCTTTTATCCTCGATGGCAACAATACAATACGTGCCTTGTTTCCACTGCTGTCACTAGCAAAGGACACCGCAAGATTGAACCCAAAGCTAAGCACTTCTCCCATTTCAAGAAAGATCAATCTAGTAGACCAAACCAAACTGATAATTCGAAGAGACTTGCAAAGATAACCAATCATACATAAAAGATTTCAGAGAAGAATCAAATATTGTTCATAGATAAACTTGACCATAAACCCACAATTCATCGGATCTCGACAAACACAGCACAAAAAGAGTTACATCAAATAGATCTCCAAGAAGATCGAGGAGAACATTGTATTGAGATCCAAAGAGAGAGAAGAAGCCATCTAGCAAATCACTATGGACCTGAAGCTCTGAAGTAAACTACTCACACATCATTAGAGAGGCTATGGTGTTGATGTAGAAGCCCTCCGTGATTGATTCCCCCTCCGGCGGAGCACCGGAAAAGGCCCCAGGGTGGGATCTCTTGGGTACAGAAGGTTGCGGCGATGGAAATAGGGTTTCGTGGTGCTCCTGGATGTTTTCGGCATATATGGATATATATAGGAGGAAGAAGTAGGTCGGTGGAGTCACGAGGGGCCCACAAGGGTGGGGGGCCCGCCCAAGGGGGGCAGGCACGCCTCCCTGACTCGTGGCCTCCTCGTTGATTTCTTGACATCCACTCCAAGTCCCCTAGATCATGTTTGTTCCAAAAATAACTCTCCCGAAGGTTTCATTCCATTTGGACTCCGTTTGATATTCCTTTTTTGTGAAACATTAAAATAGGCAAAAAAACAACAATTTGCACTCTGCCTTGGGTTAGTAGGTTAGTCCCAAAAGTAATATAAAAGTGTATAAATAAGCCCATTAACATCCAAAACAGGTAATATAATATCATGGAACAATAAAAAATTACAGATACGTTAGACATATCAAGCACCCCTAAGCTAATTCCTGCTCGTCCTCGAGTAGGTAAATGATAAAAACAGAATTTTTGATGTGGAATGCTACCTAGCCATAATACTTCAAGCATACTAACAAAGAAATTATGTCTTCTTAAAATAACATGGCCATAGAAAGTTATCCCTACAAAATGATATAGTCTGACTATGCTCTATCTTCACCACACAAAATATTTAAATCATGCACAACCCCGATTAAAAGCCAAGCAATTGTTTCATACTTTTGATGTTCTCAAACTTTTTCAATCTTCACGCAATACATGAGCGTGAGCCATGGACATAGCACTATAGGTGGAATAGAATGGTGGTTGTGGAGAAGACAAAAAGGAGAAGATAGTCTCACATCAACTAGGCGTATCAACGGGCTATGGAGATGCCCATCAATAGATATCAATGTGAGTGAGTAGGGATTGCCATGCAACGGATGCACTAGAGCTATAAGTGTATGAAAGCTCAAAAAGAAACTAAGTGGGTGTGCATCCAACTTGCTTGCTCACGAAGACCTAGGGCTTTTTGAGGAAGCCCATCATTGGAATATACAAGCCAAGTTCTATAATGAAATATCCCCACTAGTACATGAAAGTGACAACATAGGAGACTCTCTATCATGAAGATCATGGTGCTACTTTGAAGCACAAGTGTGGAAAAAGGATAGTAACATTGTCCCTTCTCTCTTTTTTCACTTTTTTATTTGGGCCTTTTCTCTTTTTTTATGGCCTCTTTTTTTCTTTCTTTCTTTTTATTATTCATCCGGAGTCTCATCCCGACTTGTGGGGGAATCATAGTCTCCATCATCCTTTCCTCACTTGTGACAATGATCTAATAATGACGATCATCACACTTTATTTACTTACAACTCAAAAATTACAACTCAATTCTTAGAACAAAATATGACTCTAGGTGAATGCCTCCGGCGGTGTACCGGGATGTGCAATGACTCATGAGTGACATGTATGAAAGAATTATGAATGGTGGCTTTGCCAAAAATACTATGTCAACTACATGATAATGCAAAGCAATATGACAATGATGAAGCGTGTCATAACAAACGGAACAGTGGGAAGTTGCATGGCAATATATCTCGAAATGGCTATGGAAATGCCATAATAGGTAGGTATGGTGGCTGTTTTGAGGAAGGTATATGGTGGGTTTATGGTACCGGCGAAAGTTGCGCAGTACTAGAGAGGCTAGCAATGGTGGATGGGTGAAAGTGCGTATAATCCATGGACTCAACAATAGTCATAAAGAACTCACATACTTATTGCAAAAATTTATTAGTTATCGAAACAAAGTACTATGTGCATGCTCCTAGGGGGATAGATTGATAGGAAAAGACCGTCGCTCGTCCCCGACTGCCACTCATAAGGAAGACAATCAATAAATAAATCATGCTCCGACTTCATCACATAACGGTTCACCATACGTGCATGCTACGGGAATCACAAACTTTAGAACAAGTATTTCTCAAATTCACAACTACTCAACTAGCATGATGATACGTCTCCATCGTAGCTACTTTTCCAAACACTTTTGCCCTTGTTTTGGACTCTAACTTGTATGATTTGAATGGAACTAACCCGGACTGACGCTGTTTTCAGCAGAATTGCCATGGTGTTGTTTTTTGTGCAGAAAACAAATATTCTCGGAATGACCTGAAACTCCACGAAACATCTTAGAAAAAATAATAATAAATGCTCGCCAAAGATGAAGACCAGGGGGGCTACACCCTTCTCACGAGGGTGGGGGGCGCGCCCCCTACCTCATGGGCCCCCTGGATGCCCTCCGACGCCAACTCCAACTCTATATATTTGCTCTCGGAGAGAAAAAAAATAAGAGAGAAGAAATCATCGCGTTTTACGATACGGAGCCGCCGCCAAGCCCTAAAACCTCTCGGGAGGGCTGATCTGGAGTCCGTTCGGGGCTCCGGGGAGGGGGATTCGTCGCCGTCGTCATCATCAACCATCCTCCATCACCAATTTCATGATGCTCACCGCCGTGCGTGAGTAATTCCATCGTAGGCTTGCTGGACGGTGATGGGTTGGATGAGATTTACCATGTAATCGAGTTAGTTTTGTTAGGGTTTGATCCATAGTATCCACTATGTTCTGAGATTGATGTTGCTATGACTTTGCTATGCTTAATGCTTGTCACTAGGGCCCGAGTGCCATGATTTCAGATCTGAACCTATTATGTTTTCATGAATATATGTGAGTTCTTGATCCTATCTTGCAAGTCTATAGTCACCTATTATGTGTTATGATCCGGCAACCCTGAAGTGACAATAATCGGGACCACTCCCGGTGATGACCATAGTTTGAGGAGTTCATGTATTCACTATGTGCTAATGCTTTATTCCGACTCTCTATTAAAAGGAGGCCTTAATATCCTTTAGTTTCCAATAGGACCTCGCTGCCACGGGAGGGTAGGACAAAAGATGTCATGCAAGTTCTTTTCCATAAGCACGTATGACTATATACGGAATACATGCCTACATTACATTGATGAATTGGAGCTAGTTCTGTGTCACCCTATGTTATGACTGTTACATGATGAACCGCATCTGGCATAATTATCCATCACTGATCCGGTGCCTACGAGTTTTCCATATACTGGTTTACGCTTATTTACTTTCCCGCTGCTACTGTTACAATCACTACAAAATACCAAAAACATTACTTTTGCTTCTTTACTTTTGTTGCTGCTACCACCACTATCATATTACTGTGCTACTAAACACTTTGCTGCAGATACTAAGTTTCCAGGTGTGGTTGAATTGACAACTCAGCTGCTAATACTTGAGAATATTCTTTGGCTCCCCTTGTGTCGAATCAATAAATTTGGGTTGAATACTCTACCCTCGAAAGCTGTTGCGATCCCCTATACTTGTGGGTTATCAAGACTAATTTCTGGCGCCATTGCCGGGGAGCATAGCTCTATTCTTTGAGTCACTTGGGATTTATATCTGCTGGACACTATGAAGAACTTGAGAGATCCAAAAACCAAGATCTATCCCTCAACTACGAGGGGAGGTAAGGAACTGCCATCTAGCTCTGCACTTGATGCACCTTCTGTTATGAGTAAGCTAGCAACACCTACACCTGCTTCTGCTATTCATTCTGATATGTCGCATGTTATTGATGATGCCACTTCTACTATGCATGATACTTATGATGAAACCACTTCTATGCCTGATACTACTGTGCCCCTTGGTGAATTTCTTGATGAACAACTTGCTAGGGCTAGAGAAAAAGAAGTTATTGAATCTGAATACGATGATGATAGTGATGATGAAAATATGCATGTTATTCCCGAGGGCTATCTTTTTGATATGGAATCTTTTGCCGCTATTTTAGCTTGCAAAGATAGATATGAGCTCAAGAGGTTATTAATTAAATGGAACAAAGAATTACTTAGAGATAAAATGAAACCCGACCCTTCTTTTGCTACTTCACCTATATGTGTTCCTGATAAGGATTATGAATTCTCTGTTGATCCTGATATAATTACTTTGGTGAATCTGATCCATTTTATGGCTATGAATCTGAAACTGTTGTGGCACATCTTACTAAGTTAAATGATATAGCTGCCCTGTTTACTAATGATGAGAGATCACGTTACTTTTATATACTCAAAATATTTCCGTTCTCATTAAAGGGTGATGCTAAGATATGGTTTAATTCTCTTCATCCTGGTTGTGTGCGTAGTCCCCAGGATATGATTTATTACTTCTCTGCTAAATATTTCCCTGCTCATAAGAAACAAGCTGCTTTGAGGGAAATATACAACTTCATGCAAATTAAAGAAGAGAGCCTCCCACAAGCTTGGGGGAGGCTTCTCAAGTTACTTAATGCTTTGCCTGATCATCCTCTTAAGAAACCTGAAATACTTGATATCTTTTATAATGGACTAAAGGATGCTTCCAGAGATTACTTGGATAGTTGTGCTAGTTCTCTTTTCAGGGAAAGAACACCGGATGAAGCTGAAATTCTATCGAATAATATATTTACAAATGAAAATAATTGGGCACCTCCTGAGCCAGCTCCTGCTCCAATTACTGAGTCTATTCGTATACCAACTCCGAAGAAGAGAGGTGTTCTATTTCTCAGTCCCGAAGATATGCAAGAGGCAAAAAATTTTAAAAAAGAAAAAGGTATTAAAGCTCAAGACGTTAAGAATTTACCTCCTATTGAAGAAATACATGGTCTTAATATACTGCCTGTTGAAGAAACATATGATCTCAATTCTTTATTTACTGAAGAACCTCATGATCCTGATATCCCGACACAGGTAGGAAAGGTAAATTCTCTCTATAGATATGATAAAGCTGAAGTCCCTCCTACTAAAATTGCTAGTCAGTGCTTGGATGAGTTTGATAACTTTATGTTTAAGCAAGACGACTTCAATGCTTATTATGGTAGACAATTAAAAGAAAATTCTTATATCATTAGACGCTTGGGTGATTATATGGCTAATATTAAAGGTGAACTTAAACTTGTTAGCAAACATGCTTCTATGGTTACCACTCAAGTAGAACAAGTACTTAAGGCTCAAAAAGAAGTGCTTGATGAAATGAATAGTAAGAAAAATGATTATGTTGTTAGAGTGGCTACTAGAACTGGTAGAATGACTCAGGAACCTTTGTATCCCGAAGGCCACCCTAAGAGAATCGAGCAAGATTCTCAAAGAAATAATATTGATGTTCCTAGTTCTTCTAAAAAGAAGAAGAAGAAAAATGATAGAACTGTGCAAACTTCTAGTGAACCTACTGCTGAACCACCTGATAATCCAAATGATATCTCTATGTCTGATGCTGAAACACAATCTGGTAATGAACATGAACCTAATGAAAATATTAATAATGATGTTCATGATGATGCTCAGCCTAGTAATGATAATGATGTAGAAATTGAACCTGCTGTTGATCTTGATAACCCACAATCAAAGAATCAACGTTATGATAAAAGAGACTTTGTTGCTAGGAAACATGGTAAAGAAAGGGAACCTTGGGTTCAAAAACCCATGCCTTTTCCTCCAAAACCATCCAAGAAAAAGGATGATGAGGATTTTGAGCGCTTTGCTGAAATGATTAGGCCTATCTTTTTGCGTATGAGATTAACTGATGTGCTCAAAACAAATCCTTATGCTAAATATATGAAGGATATCATTACTAATAAAAGAAAGATACCGGAAGCTGAGATTTCCACCATGCTTGCTAATTATACTTTTAAGGGTGGAATACCAAAGAAACTTGGAGACCCGGAGTACCTACTATACCTTGCTCCATTAAAAGAAATTATATTAAAACTGCTTTATGTGATCTTGGAGCCGGTGTTAGTGTTATGCCTCTCTCTTTATATCGTAGACTTGACTTGAATAAGCTGACACCTACTGAAATATCTTTGCAAATGGCTGATAAATCAACTGCTATACCTGTCGGTATTTGTGAGGATGTGCCTGTTGTGGTTGCAAACGTTACTATTTTAACGGACTTTGTTATACTTGATATTCCCGAGGATGATAGTATGTCTATTATTCTTGGAAGACCTTTTCTTAATACTGCAGGGGCTGTTATTGATTGCAACAAAGGCAATGTCACTTTTCATGTTAATGGTAATGAGCATACGGTACACTTTCCGAGGAAACAACCTCAAGTTCATAGTATCAACTCTATTGGAAAAATTCCATCGATTATATTTGGAGGTTTTGAATTTCCTCTTCCTACTGTCAAGAAGAAATATGATATTCTTATTATTGGGGATGTGCATATCCCCGTTGAGGTAACTTAGTGTTATTCGAAATTTCTCCGGTTTCATGATTATCGGAATGAGTTTGTTAACAAGACTTGATCAACCTTGTTAGTGGATTCTTTTTGATGAGCATGAGATGGATGAAACTAGAAGCACAAACTTCTGTACCCCTCTTATACTTTCTGTTATTTATATTAAATAAAGTAAAAATAGTATTTTTCTGTCTGTTTCCTGACTTATCCGTGCAATATAAAAATATCCCGAAAATAAAAGTCCTCAGAATGCCATGCCAATTTAATATGATTTTTTCGGGAATATTTGAGGATTTACTGTGCAAAAATTACCGCGGGAGGAGCTGCCACCTGGCCACGAGGGTGGTGGGCGCCCCCCCTCTAGGGCGCGCCCCCTGCCTCGTGGGCCCATGGTGGCCCTCCTCCACTTATCCCAGCACCCATCTTCTTCCTCTGTCTCACACAAACCCGAAAAACCAACTCAAGCACGAGTTCCAGCCACTTTTGCTGTGATTTTCGATCTCCTTGCTCAAAGCACCTCTCGCAAAACTGCTTGGGGAGATTGTTCCTTGGTATGTGACTCCTCCATTGGTCCAATTAGTTTTTGTTCTAGTGCTTTATTCTTTGCAAATTTGTGCTGCATAGGTGACCATGTTCTTGAGCTTGCATGTCAAATTTATATGGTTCCAAGTAGTTCTAATGCTTGATATAGGCTCTAGGCACTTGTAGGAGTAGTTGCTATCAATATTATTGAGTTGGTTTACTTTTATTTTGAAGTTACTAAAAATTTCAGAATTTTTCAGAGAAAAACAATATGCTTAGGAAGATGTTCCAAGGTGGTTCCTCTAAGAAGCAAGGACCCAGGATTGCTATGCGCGATGCTGACGAGGATCCACCAAGAGACGCTCCAGTACGGCCTTGCGAATGGCCGTCGGAAAATTTTATGGACCGTGCGGGAATTAAAGAAGAATTCAAAGCATATTTGCGCAATGCCGGTCTTGAGGATTTTGAGGCTAACAAATGCCCCCAGTATCATGATCTCACAAGTTCATTTGTGAGGAGGTTTGAGTATTCATCTTCGCGTAATTCTCCTTCAGTCATGTTTGATCTCTATGACAAATCTTATACCATGGACTTAGAGGATTTCACTTCTGCTTGCAAACTTCCATCATGGGGTAGTGTTAGGGATCCCCCTAAATCTGAATTTAGAAACTTTCTTGCTAGTATAACTGTGGGGGAATCTAGAGATATAACGCAGGCTACCATAGGGAGCATTCACTTTCCTGCTATACATTATTTTGCTCTCTTCATCGGTAGATGCATAAATGCTAAGGATGAAGCATGTCACATGTGTGTCCCTGATCTTAGCATTCTTAGGAGTGCTGTGTTAGGAGACCAATCTTATCATATGGGAGCCATTGTAGCTCGTAGGTTGCATCATAATAGACATAATGGAGATTTCTTTGGAGGAATTTATGCAACCCGCTTAGCTCATTTTCTTGAGATAGACATTCGTGAGGGTGATATGGAGTTGCCTCCTGCATATTTAGATTATGACTCTATGGCTTCGCATCAGTTTGTCGAGAGGCCTGAATCACCTCTCTTATATCGTTTAATTTTTGATAAACGACGTGTTTTCCGTATTACTCTCCTTGCTCCTGCCTTCTTTGATTCACAGACAAAAAGAAGATATGTTATTACCAGAGAGGAGGCAGAAGAGTACGAGAGGAAAGCGGAGGCAGTTCGACTCCACGTTGCAGCTCAGCAGGCGATAACCGCTGCACATCAGTATGATTCCAACTATTCTTCATCATCACAGTACGACCCCAACAACTATTATTATGGATATCCGCCAGGCCAGCCGTGGCCATAGACCAACTTAGGCCAAAAGCCTAAGCTTGGGGGAGTATGTATTTCTCACCGACATTACATTTATGTTCACACACACTCATTACTAGATGTTGGTGCTCATACTTTTTCACTGTAATATCCATGCTAGTTTATTTTCTTTTTCCTGCTTTCTTCTTGTGTGTTTGTTAAACCTTAAGAAAAACAAAAAAAATTAGTAGTAGTTTATTTTTCTGCTGTAGTAGTAATAATTAAAAAGAAAACCCAAAAATATTTCCCGTTCTTCTTTTGCTTGTTGGGAGCTTTCCCGTGTAAATAGTTTTATTTCTTTTCTTTTATTTGGGGGTCAGTAGGAGAAGACCATAATTAAATTGTTGAAGTGGCTCTTATATGCATTATTGTTGATTTAACCAAGAGCCCATATTGCCTTGTCTTCTCCTGTTTATTGAATGCTCGCATATTCCAGCTTAGTCCAATGCACGTGCACTCTTATTATTATTCACACCGTTCGGTCGTGCAAGTGAAAGGCAATTATGATGATATATGATGGACTGACTGAGATGAGAAAAGCTGGTATGAACTCGACCTCTTTTGTTTTTGTAAATATGATGAGTCCCTCGTTCTTGATTCAGCTTATTATGAATAAACATGTTTGCAATGACAATTAGAGATCATAGTTGCTTGTGCCATGCTTGATTAGCTATGAGTTATAATGATTTACCTTGTGTGCCAACATGCTATTGAGATGATTATGATGTGGTATGATGGGGTGGTATCCTCCTTTGAATGATTTAAGTGACTTGACTTGGCACATGTTCACGCATGTAGTTGAAACAAAATCAACATAGCCTTCACGATATTTATGTTCATGGTGGATTATATCCTACTCATGCTTGCATCCAATGTTTATTAATTTTAATGCATGTACATGGCTGTTGTCGCTCTCTAGTTGGTCGCTTCCCAGTCTTTTGCTAGCCTTCACCTGTACTAAGCGGGAATACTGCTTGTGCATCCAATCCCTTAAACCCCAAAGTTATTCCAGATGAGTCCACCATACCTTCCTATATGCGGTATCTACCTGCCGTTCCAAGTAAATTTGTATGTGCCAAACTCTAAACCTTCAAATAAACATTCTGTTTTGTATGCTCGAATAGCTCATGTATCAACCAAGGCTGTCCTTATCTTCCGTGTTAGGCGGGTTATTCTCAAGAGGAGTGGACTCCGCTCCTCACTCACGAGAAAATGGCTGGTCACCGGGATGCCCAGTCCCATGCTTTATGCAAACTAAATCAAAATTAATTGCAAACAAAACTCCCCCTGGGACCTGATGTATGTTGGAGGCACTCGTTGTTTCGAGCAAGCCATGGATTGATGCTTGTTGGTGGAGGGGGAGTATAAACTTTACCATTCTGTTTGGGAACCGCCTATAATGTGTTTAGCATGGAAGATATCGCCATCTCTTAGTTGTTACGTTGACAATGAAAGTATACCGCTCAAAATACAATTTATCTCTATTTCAAAACCGAGCTCTGGCACCTCTACAAATCCCTGCTTCCCTCTGCGAAGGGCCTATCCATTTACTTTTATGTTGAGTCATCACCCTCTTATTAAAAAGCACTAGCTGGAGAGCACAGCCGTCATTTGCATTCATCACTGTTAATTTATATTGGGTATGACTATGATTGGATCTCTTTTACCATGAATTACAATGTCTAGTCAGTCCTTGATCTTTAAAGGTGCTCTGCATTTATGTTTTGCGGTCTCAGAAAGGGCTAGCGAGATACCATCTTGTTATATCATATTATGATTGTTTTGAGAAAGTGTTGTCATCCGAGATTTATTATTATGACTTGCTAGTTGATTATGCTATTGATATGAGTAATTATGAGACCTGAGAATTATTGCAAATGTGGTTAGTTATGATCTATGCTGAAAACTTGAATGCTGGCTTGACATAGTTACAACAACAAGAGCAAACAGAGTTTGTAAAAGTTTTTCTTTCTTTCTTTCAGTTTGTCAACTGAATTGCTTGAGGACAAGCAAGGGTTTAAGCTTGGGGGAGTTGATACGTCTCCGTCGTATCTACTTTTCCAAACACTTTTGCCCTTGTTTTGGACTCTAACTTGTATGATTTGAATGGAACTAACCCGGACTGACGCTGTTTTCAGCAGAATTGCCATGGTGTTGTTTTATGTGCAGAAAACAAATATTCTCGGAATGACCTGAAACTCCACGGAACATCTTAGAAAAAATAATAAAAAATCCTCGCCAAAGATGAAGACCAGGGGGCCCACACCCTTCTCACGAGGGTGGGGGCGCCACGCCCCCTACCTCGTGGGCCCCCTGGATGCCCTCCGACGCCAACTCCAACTCTATATATTTGCTTTCGGAGAGAAAAAAATCAGAGAGAAGAAATCATCGCGTTTTACGATACGGAGCCGCCGCCAAGCCCTAAAACCTCTCGGGAGGGCTGATCTGGAGTCCGTTCGGGGCTCCGGAGAGGGGGATTCGTCGCCGTCGTCATCATCAACCATCCTCCATCACCAATTTCATGATGCTCACCGCCGTGCGTGAGTAATTCCATCGTAGGCTTGCTGGACGGTGATGGGTTGGATGAGATTTATCATGTAATCGAGTTAGTTTTGTTAGGGTTTGATCCCTAGTATCCATTATGTTCTGAGATTGATGTTGCTATGACTTTGCTATGCTTAATGCTTGTCACTAGGGCCCGAGTGCCATGATTTCAGATCTGAACCTATTATGTTTTCATGAATATATGTGAGTTCTTGATCCTATCTTGCAAGTCTATAGTCACCTACTATGTGTTATGATCCGGCAACCCCGAAGTGACAATAATCGGGACCACTCCCGGTGATGACCATAGTTTGAGGAGTTCATGTATTCACTATGTGCTAATGCTTTGTTCCGGTTCTCTATTAAAAGGAGGCCTTAATATCCCTTAGTTTCCAATAGGACCCCGCTGCCACGGGAGGGTAGGACAAAAGATGTCATGCAAGTTCTTTTCCATAAGCACGTATGACTATATACGGAATACATGCCTACATTACATTGATGAATTGGAGCTAGTTCTGTGTCACCCTATGTTATGACTGTTACATGATGAACCGCATCCGGCATAATTATCCATCACTGATCCGGTGCCTACGAGTTTTCCATATACTGGTTTATGGTTATTTACTTTCCCGCTGCTACTGTTACAATCACTACAAAATACCAAAAACATTACTTTTGCTGTCTTTACTTTTGTTGCTGCTACCACCACTATCATATTAGTGTGCTACTAAGCACTTTGCTGCAGATACTAAGTTTCCAGGTGTGGTTGAATTGACGACTCAACTGCTAATACTTGAGAATATTCTTTGGCTCCCCTCGTGTCGAATCAATAAATTTGGGTTGAATACTCTAGCCTCGAAAGCTGTTGCGATCCCCTATACTTGTGGGTTATCACATGACTCTAATATCACCATCTTCATATCTCAAAACAATCATCAAGTATCAAACTTCTCATAGTATTCAATGCACTTTTTATGATAGTTTTTATTATACCCATCTTGGATGCCTATCATATTAGGACTAATTTTATAACCAAAGCAAATTACCATGCTATTCTAAAGGACTCTCAAAATAATATAAGTGAAGCATGAGAGATCAATAATTTCTATAAAATAAAACCACCACCATGCTCTAAAAGATATAAGTGAAGCACTAGAGCAAAATTATCTAGCTCAAAAGATATAAGTGAAGCACATAGAGTATTCTAATAAATCCCAATTCATGTGTGTCTCTCCCAAAAGGTGTTTACAGCAAGGATGATTGTGGTAAAGTAAAAATCAAAGACTCAAATCATACAAGACGCTCCAAGCAAAACACATATCCTGTGGTGAATAAAAATATAGCCTCAAGTAAAGTTACCGATAGAAGAAGACGAAAGAGGGGATGCCTTCCGGGGCATCGCCAAGCTTAGGATTTTGGTTGTCCTTGAATTTTACCTTGGGGTGCCTTGGGCATCCCCAAGCTTAGGCTCTTGACACTCCTTATTCCAGAATCCATCAAATCTTTACCCAAAACTTGAAAACTTCACAACACAAAACTTAAACAGAAAATCTCATGAGCTCCGTTAGTATAAGAAAACAAACTACCACTTAAGGTACTGTAATGAACTCATTCTTTATTTATTTTGGTGTTAAACCTACTGTATTCCAACTTCTCTATGGTTCATACCCTCCGATACTAGGCATAGATGCATCAAAATAAGCAAACAACACACGGAAAACAAAATGTGTCAAAAACAGAACTGTCTGTAGTAATCTGTAGGTTTCGAATACTTCTGTAACACGAAAAATGCTGAAATAAATTGCTGGACGTGAGGAATTTATCTATTAATCATCTGCAAAAGTAATGAACCTAATCACACTCTCTAGTAAAAACTGGCAGCAAATCTTGTGAGCGCTAAAGTTTCTGTTTTTTACAGCAAGATCGCAAAGACTTTCCCCAAGTCTTCCCAAAGGTTCTACTTGGCACAAACACTAATTAAAAGCATAAAACCACATATAAACAGAGGCTAGATGAATTATTTATTACTAAATATAACCAAAAAGGAAGAAACAAAAATAAAATTGGGTTTCCTCCCAACAAGCGCTATTATTTAACGCCCCTAGCTAGGCATAAAAGCAAGGATAGATCTATGTATTGCCATCTTTGGTATGCAATCCATAAGTGGCTCTCATAATAGATTCATAAGGTAATTTAATTTTATTTCTAGGAAAATGTTCCATGCCTTACCTTAATTGTCGGTGTACTAGAGTAAGGGGTACCCTAGTATCCCGAACTTGTGCACGGGCAGTCGCAGCATCCCGCGGCAAGGCTTGCCGGGCGACCGCCAAGATCCTCCGTGGTTCCTTTGGAGCCATTTAAGGACAAAGTATCCAAGTCGAGAAGACAAGACCACGGCAAGAGGAGCTTGCCGGGAAGGCTAACAAAAGCATCCCAAGACCCCGGCAAGAGGAGCTTGCCGGGAAGGCCACCCAAGGCATTTCAAGGAACTTGCCGCGGCACACCACGCGTCCCGGCAAGGCCCAGTGAGCGACAAGCTCCCGGACGCGACAAGACAACGACCGCGGCAAGGCGCTTGCCGCGGCAAGCCACCTCTCCGCGCCCGCGCTCCAGCACATCCACCAACGTGTCGCTCTGGGGCCCTTCCAGGCGTACGTGGCGGAAGGCTGTGCAGCTAGGGGCGTGCGGTGGCAAGCGGCGCTGACAAGATCGCCATCGTGGCGAATGGTGGCATCCCTGGCGGTCCCTTTTCGCACTGTTTAAGCGACACAGACGGGCATTTAAGGCCCTTGTCCCCTGCCGTCAGGGTTAGGTATGATACACTGTAGCAGGTAGCTGTGCCTATCACAGCACCTTTCCATTTTTGCCCTTTACCTCCGTTGCCACCTGTCGGTGACCCCTTAAGCATATAAAAGGAGGCCCGTGTGCAACGTAGAGGGGGGTTAGCTGGTTCGAACACTCACGCTCGGTCTTGCTAGCTGCTGGTGTGTACTGTAGCACTCCGCGCTCCCGAGCAAGAAATCAATACAAACCACAAAGCAGGAGTAGGGTTTTACGCATCCGTGCGGCCCGAACCTGGGTAAATCGCTCGCGTGCATCGCCTCGATTTGCTCTTTGCACGACCTCTGCCCCCGCCGAACCGAAAGGGACCCGGTCCGCCGGTCCCATAGGTGCCCGTGGATCAGTACCCTGGCATCTTTGGCGCGCCAGGTAGGGGGCGTCGAAGTTGTGTGAACCAGATCCGGCGTTCTCGCGAGCTAGATCTTCATCATCCTCATCAACATGCCGCCGAAGAAGAAGGTTTCGGAGGCAGCTGCTTCGTCCGCGCCGAGCCAACCACCGCCGGAGCAAACGGTTGGTGGGGCAGGCGCCGGCGGAAGAACACGCGTCGACGAGGGAGCTCACGGTGCTGCCCGGTCCTAGGACAAGGCTGCGCTGCCCATCAGCGGTGTAGCCGGCTCCCACAACGACTGGGCGCACTCCAAGACCTCGGCGTCCGTACATGCACCGCGCCCATCTCAGGAGGCGCGGGACCGGCCGCGTCATGGTACTCACGGTACCATGCGTTCGCTAGACCAAGATCGAGCTGGTGGATCTCGGAGCGCTCAGGACCACCATGCACGTCAACCTGCTGGCACGAGCGAGACACGGTCGCCTGGACGGGACACTGCTCCTTCTAACGTGGTTAGAAGTCCGAGCATATCCCGCTCCTCGCACCGTTCGCCACCGCCACCCGCCACTGCAGCAGAAGCTTTGGCGCGAGCTCAGCTGCTTCTAGACTACCCTCCAGCGGCGGACAAGATCGACGACTGGAGGGCTACTATCCAGAGTCTCATCGGCTTCGCCAACGGCGACACTCCTCGGTAGCCGAGCACGACGCAGCCGTAGCGAGTTAGCCAGGCACGAGCGGGTGGCGACAAGACTGGTGGGGGTGCAACTACTGTGCACTCTCCGCCCCGAAGGCCAAGATCGCCGACTCGCCGGATCCACCTCGACAATGACTCCACCGCGTCGTCAGATCCGCGAGCTTGTCGGGATCAGTGCCAAGTTCTTCGAGAACGACAACAAGAAGACGCTCGTACTCGAATCGAGCGCCGGAGAGAAGCGCGGAGTCAATCAGACCAGCGCGCTGGGCCCTCTGTTGACATGCATGCGCCAGGGGAACCAGGAGACTTGCCGTACGCGGTAGGTTGCCCTGCGTTCACCCGTGAGCTCGGCAAGTCCAGTGGCCCAGCACGAAAAATTTCAAACCAGATGTACCCGAGAAGTACGACAGCAAGACGCATCCATCGGAGTTCCTCAGCATCTACACCATCGCGGTGCAGGCTGCCGGGGGGCGAGACGACAAGATCCTTGCCAACTACTTCCCGTTGGTGCTCAAGCCCAACGTCAGGTCCTGGCTCATGCACTTGCCGGACAACTCCATATCCTCCTGGGCTGACCTATGCCATCAGTTTGTCGGCGCCTTTACAGGCGGCCACAAACCTCATGGCCAAGAGAGCGACCTTCACCTGCTCGCCTAGAAGGAAGGAGAGCCCCTGCGCAAGTACATTCAGAGGTTCAGCCGTGTACAGTACAACATCCCAGACGTCCACCCCGCCGCGGTCATCAACGCGTTTCATCAGAACGTGCATAACCGCAGGATGCGGGAGGAGATGGTGATGCGCAGGATCAGAGACGTCAGTGAGCTATATGCCCTGGCCGACAAGTGTGCACGCACTGAGGAAGGGAGGAGACTCCCCGGAGAGAAGATCGGAGCAGAAGGATCTGATAGTGAGGATGCTGCCCCGGCAAAGAAGAACCGGCGGCGGAACAGGAAGAAGAAAGGCAAAGAGGTGCTAGTCGTTGAGCAGTCCGGTAATGAAGGTGGCGCCAAGAAAGCCAATGTTGATAACTCCGGCAAGGAGGTTGCCGCGTGCACCAACTGTCAGGCTGTAGCAGCCGCCGACAAGCAGGACGGCTCCGACAAGCAATACTGCAAGATTCACCGCACCAAGGGCCATGACCTCCAGAGCTGCAAGAAGGTCGAGCAGCTTGTTCAGCAGCAAAAGGCTGAGTACGAGCGGCAAGACAAGGAGAGGGCCCAAGGAGGTGCTGGAGAATCCGGCAAGACGCGTGCCGGCCGGGGAGGACGCCGCGGCAAGGCCAAGCAGCGGCAAGGAGACAGACCCCCCCGCGGCCGCGACAACGATGAAGACGACGACGATGACGAAGACATGGATGATGTTGAGACCAGCGAGCAGGAGTTTCAGGAAGCCACAGAGGTCTTGTGCGTTGACGACGGTGCCTCTCTGCATGCTTCACACCGCCAACTCAAACAGTGGGTGCGGGAAGTAAATGCAGCAGAGCCACCTGTCGAGTCCCGCAAGCTTCTGAAATGGTCCGGCACGCCTATCATCTTTGATATTGAGGACCACCCTGATCGCACGACCGCGGTCGGGTGCTTGCCGATGTTGGTTTCACCAACTATCCGCAACCTCAAGGTCACCAAGATGTTAGCTGACGGCGGGGCCGGCTTGAACCTGATCTCCTCCGCTGTACTCCAGAAACTCCAGATCCCCGACAACGAGCTCGAAGAAACCAGCACATTCCAAGGAATCAATCCGGGAAGGAGCCAGCCGAAGGGGAAAGTCATGCTGCCAGTAACATTTGGCAGCGAGCTGAACTTCAGGACTGAGAGGGTCACATTTGACGTTGCCAATATTCCATTGCCTTACAATGGGATACTTGGCCGTCCAGCACTCGCCAAGTTCATGGCAGCCTCTCATTATGCGTACAACATACTGAAGATGCCAGGCCCGATAAGCGTCATATCTGTCCCTGGCGACAAGAAAGATGCTCTTATCTGTGCCGACAAGATCTACCAGGAAGCAGCAGCCGCAGCAGAGCGCAAGTCACTTGCCGCTGAAGCTCCCGAGGGGAAGAAGACCAAGTCCGGCAAGATTTCTGATGCCCACTCCGGCAAGCGCACCTCTTCGGAGTGCTGCGCTGCCGTCGAGGACGCACCATCGAGCTCCACCGGCAAGTGTAAGAAGACGATGGCAGATCCACCAGAGACGAAAAAGGTGTCCGCCAAGGAGGACGGCACTGGTGGTACCTTCACCATCAGTGCCACGCTTGACCCTAAATAGGAAAGCGCGCTCGTTGCTTTCCTGCGCGCGAATGTCAACGTGTTTGCCTGGCAACCATCTGACATCCCCGGTGTTCCCAGGAAAGTGATTGAGCACCACCTTGCCGTTTGTCCTCATGTGCGGCCCGTCAAGCAGAAGATCAGGAAGCAGGCAGTGGAGCGCCAAGAATTCATTGCAGAAGAAATCAAGAAATTGGAAGTAGCAGGCCTTGTCAGAGGAGTGCTCCATCCCACGTGGTTGGCCAATCCTGTAGTCGTGCGCAAGGCAAACTGGAAATGGAGACTTTGTATCGATTTTACTGATGTTAACAAAGCTTGTCCCAAAGACCCATTTCCTTTGCCGCGCATTGACCAGATTGTTGACTCCACAGCCGGATGTGATTTGCTTTCATTTCTTGACGCGTACTCAGGATATCATCAGATCTTCATGGCAGAAGAGGATGAGGAGAAAACCGCATTTATTACTCCATGTGGCACGTACTGTTTCGTACGAATGCCTTTCGGATTAAAAAATGCTGGTTCAACATTTGCAAGAGTGGTCCATGTTGCTCTTGAGCCGCAAATACACAGAAATGTGGAGGCCTACATGGATGATATAGTAGTCAAGAGCAAGGATAGAGCAACCCCGATCCAAGATTTAGACGAGACCTTTGCAAATCTGCGCAAGATCAGCCTCAAGCTCAACCCGGAGAAGTGTGTGTTTGGAGTTCCCTTCGGCAAGCTTCTCGGGTTCTTCGTGTCTCAGCGGGGAATTGAAACCAATCCCGACAAGATTAAGGACATTGAGCAGATTGAAGCACCCAAGCGCGTCAAGGATGTACAAAGACTTGCCGGTTGCGTGGCTGCTCTCAGCAGGTTTATCTCTCGGTCTGCTGAGCGCGCCCTGCCATTTTTAAAATTATTGAAAAAGGCAGGTCCAATGAAATGGACTCCGGAAGCGGAGGCTGCGCTGCAAGACTTGAAGAAATACCTGTCCTCCCCTCCAATACTTGTCGCACCTAAGCCGCAAGAGAAGTTGCTGCTGTATATAGCGGCAACCAATCAAGTGGTTAGTGCTGCGTTAGTAGCAGAGAGGGAGGCAGATGATGAGCCCGCGACCACGGCAAGCACGTCCAGCGACAAGCAGGAGGCTTCCCCGGCAAGCTCTGGTCCCGACAAAGATGAATCTGCGCAGATGCACGAGGAGATACATAAGAAAATGGTGCAGCGCCCAGTTTACTTTGTCAGTTCCCTTCTGTAGGGGGCTAGGTCAAGGTACTCTGGCGTGCAGAAATTGCTTTTCGGCCTTCTCATGGCCTCGAGAAAGCTGCGCCATTACTTCCAAGCACATGAGATCACAGTTGTCACCCGCTTTCCGCTGAAGAGGATACTGCAGAATCCAGAAGCGACATGCAGGATTGTTGAGTGGGCACTGGAACTGTCAAGCTTTGGACTCAAGTTTGAAAGTACTTCAACTATCCAGAGCAGAGCATTGGCAGAATTTATAGCAGAATGGACGCCAACACCAGATGAAGAAATTCCAGAGACGAGCATCCCCGACAAAGAAGCAAGCAAAGAGTGGCTGATGTACTTTGATGGTGCCTTTTTGCTACAAGGCGCCGGCACTGGTGTGCTGCTTGTCGCACCCACCGGAGAGCACCTCAAGTACGTAGTCCATATGCACTTTCCCAAGGAGCAAGCAACAAACAATACTGCAGAGTATGAGGGCTTGCTTGCCGGTCTCCGGATCGCGGCAGACCTTGGGATCAAGAAGCTCATTGTCAGGGGTGACTCACAGCTTGTCGTCCGCCAAGTAAACAAGAGCTATCAGAGTCCGTTGATGGAAGCTTACGTCGACGAAGTGAGAAAGCTAGAAGAGCACTTTGACGGGCTACAGACGGAGCATGTCCCAAGAGCTCAGAACGCCATTGCAGATGGCCTGTCAAAGTGCGCTGCACTTAAGTTACCTGTGGAACCAGGGATCTTTGTGCTCAAGCTGACTCAGCCTTCCGTAACGCCATCAACTGGACAGAGCAACAAGAGGAAGTTGGTTTCTGGTGACTATTTGCCGGCAAAGCTTCCCGAAGCCGCCGCCAAGAAGGTCCCCAAGATCAACGCTAAGAGAGCTGCGGAGCAGTCTGCTCCGGCAAACCCCAGGGTTTGTTCCGTTGAAGCAGAAGCTCCCGGCAAGTTTCGCTCCGGCAAGCTTGCCGGGGAACGGCACGCTCCGGCAGAGCCGCAGGTTCTTGCCGTAGAAGCGGATGTTCCCGCAGCAGTCCCCAAGATCAACGCCAATAGCGCTGAGGAGCAGTCTGCTCCGGCAAGCCCTAGGGTTTGTTCCGTTGAAGCAGAAGCTCCCGACAATTTTTGCTCCGGCAAGCTTGCCGGGGAACGTCAAGCTTCGGCAGAGACCCAGGTTCTCGCCGTAGAAGCGGACGTTCCCGCAGCCGTAGATTCGCCTTTGGTCCTTGTTGTCGAGCCACAAGCTCCAGCATGGGCGCAATAGATTGTCCATTTCCTTCAGACAGGAGAACTTCCCGAAGAACAAGAAGAAGCAGAAAGAGTAGCCCGGCAGTCAAGTATGTACCAGTTTGTCGACAAGACACTGTACAGAAGAAGACTCAACGGTGTGAAATTGAAGTGTATTCATCGGGAAGATGGACAAAAGCTGTTGGCAGAGATACATGGAGGCATATGTGGTCACCACATTGGCGCAAGAGCACTTGTCGGCAAAGCATTCCGGCAAGGTTTCTTCTGGCCAACAGCCCTCCAGGATGCAACTGCACAAGTAACCAAGTGTGAAGCGTGCCAGTTCCATTCCAAGCAGATACACCAACCAGCTCAAGCTCTCCAGATGATCCCTTTATCCTGGCCATTTTTGGTCTGGGGGCTCGACATCCTCGGCCCCTTTCCCCGTGCTGTCGGGGGCTTTGAGTACTTGTACGTTGCAATCGACAAGTTCACAAAGTGGCCGGAAGTGGAACCGGTGAGGAAGGTGACAGCACAGTCAGCAGTCAAGTTCTTCAGGTCGATTGTTTGCTGCTTCGGGATCCCTAACACGATAATCACCGACAACGGTACACAATTTACGAGCCGCACCTTCATGCAGTACGTCCAAGATCTTGGCGCCAAGGTCTGCTTCGCTTCTGTTGCTCACCCGAGAAGCAACGGTCAAGCGGAGAGGGCAAATGCTGAAGTGCTGCGCGGGCTCAAGACCAGAACTTTCGACAGGCTGCACAAGTGCGGAAGAAACTGGATCGAGGAGCTGCCGGTGGTTCTTTGGTCGATCAGAACGACGCCAAATCGAGCCACTGGACAAACACCTTTCGCTCTAGTCTATGGAGCAGAGACAGTTATCCCCACGGAACTCGTATACGGGTCACCTCGAGTGCTCGTTTATGATGAGCTTGAGCAAGAGCAACTGCGACAAGATGACGCGCTGCTCCATGAGGAAGATCGTCTTCAGGCTTCTGTGCGAGCTGCTCGCTACCAGCAAGCTTTGCGCCGCTACCATAGCCGCAAAGTTAACGCCAGAAGTCTCAAGGAAGGCGACCTTGTTCTTCGGTGCATTCAGTCCGCCAAGAATTCCAACAAGTTGACGCCGAAGTGGGAAGGCCCTTACCGGGTGAAACGAGTCACTAGGCCTGGCGCTGTCCGCCTTGAGACCGAAGATGGCATTCCGGTGAGCAACTCCTGGAACATTGAACATCTTCGCAAGTTTTACCCGTAAGGCGCGGTTGTCGGAACCTGTTCCGGCAACCACCTTTGGTACAAGTCTTGCCGCCGTTGCATGTAATCCTTTGTACAAAGCCGGGCGCAGACCCCGTGCATAAGTAAAGCTCATGTGCCCCGCACATTTTGTCATTTTCATGCTTCCTATTTTTTGGCATATATTATCTTACACTTTGTGCAGCACCTAAACCCCGATAAGCAATAACGAGCCATAAGGCTCCATATCTTTATTTTCTCTTCTTTCTTTTCTCTCAAGGAAAGAAAGGTTCCCCCGCCCACAAGTTTGCCGGGGAGGAAAAGAGAAGATGATGGTATGGACCAGGCGCCGTTCAAGAAAGTTTCGCCTTGCCGGGAAGCAAACAACAGAAAAAGCTAAGTTACCAAAGTTTGAGCAATCAAATTTTTAAATTTTAAGTTATCTCCCTTGAACGACCGCACTTTGTATGGAAAACCTGTGCGCGGAGGAACCAATTCGTAGCTAGTTGCGCCCTTACTTTGTTTTGAGTTCGCTCAACAACTTAAGTGAGCTGCTAGCACCCTTACTTTGTTTCGAGTCCGCTCAACAAATTAAGCGAGCTGCTAGCGCCCTTACTTTGTTTCGAGTCCGCTCGACAACTTAAGTGAGCTGCAACTAGTCGCGACAAGGTTTCTTGCCGGTAGCGGCACCGCCAGCAGGCTGCTGACGTCCCGCACTCAGCGCTCGCGGTTCAGGTGCCTGCACAGGCAAGTTCCCTAAAAACAGGGCAAACACATACAAAGGGAGGAGTCAAGTAAAGGGAATAACGTTGCAATCACTCCCCAGAATAAAAGTTATATTACAAGGATAACTTGTCGCGGCTCTAATAGTCTGTTTTCATGACATGGTAAGCAGCGACAAGGAAAGAAGAAATGGGCGGCCTAATCTACGCGATCGCCTTTGACCCGCTTGATCCCGCTCACCTTGTCCACAATGGGTGCGACAAGGGCTTTGAGCTCCTCTAGATCAGCCTCCGGCAACAAAGTCCTGAGGATGTTGGTGAGGCGGAGTCCAGGGTTGCGGAAGGCCACCTTCATCAACACTTTCTCGAGGGCCCCTGCGCAGATCTTGCACGATTCGTCGACCAGCTGCTTGGGGATCCTCTCCCGGAGTCGCTGGAGGGCTGTCGCCACGCCCTTGAAGAACAGGACGAGCTTGGCACTGGGTTGGAGATTGTCGTCGGAGGAATACCCAAGATCTTCCATCCCTAGCTGTGCCAGCTCCTTGTCGATATCTGTGGCGGCGTTCACCAGACTCTCCGTCCAGTGTGTCATAGTCTCTCTGAAGGCGTTCTGGGTGGCGGCAGCGCTCTCCAGCAGCGCCTTGTCGGCCTTGATTTCCTCCTTCAAGGCCGCCTCCCGCTTCTTGGCGCTGTCCAGGGTCTTGGTCGAAGTGGTTAGCTTCAACTCAAGATCCACGTTGGAGACCTTGGCGGCGCTGAGCTCTGTGCCCTTCTCGGCGAGATCGGTTTCTAGCTGCTCCACCCTCGTCTTCAACTCCTCCTTGGCGGCCTCGGCGGCGGCGGCAGCGTCCTCCGCTTGCTTGAGGGCTCCGCCGAGATTCTCCTCGCGCGAGGCAAGCTCCTCCTCGTGGGCGTCGAGATTAACCTTCCGCTGCGCCAGCTCGCCCTCCTCTGCGGCTAGCTTCACAGCGGCAAGTCGCTGGCGCTCTTCGGCTTCAGCCTTCTCGAGGAGAAAGGCCTTCCACGCTTCAGCGAGCTGCTCCCGCTCCTCCGCCAGGGATCGGAGGGCTTCCCGGTGGAAACCCGCGAGCTCTTCCGCGCGCTTTTCAATGTCTGCTCCCGCCATCGCGACAAGCGCCTCGCGGGACTCCAGCTTGGCTTGTCGCGCGCGGTAGAGCGACATCAACCTGCACAGCAGCCGCTCTTCTTCGGGCTCGTTGCTACTGCTGCTTGGCGCATCGACCAGCTTCAGCCCCACGAAGGCGAGCACTTCTCCGTCGAAGACCTCCCCCTCGACCGGCGCTCTGGAGCTTGATACCCAGGGAAGATTGATGAAGACGTCGTCGCCGGCCTTCAAATAAACGCCCGGCTGGGGCTCCTTGGAGCTTGGCGCTGCGGCTTCAGCGGATGGGTCGGCGGTCGGCGTAGCGCCTGGCGCTCCTGCGGCCTCTGGGCCGTCAGTACGATCGCCAGACCCCTCGCCAGTTGCTGCAGCGTCAGCCTTGGCGGCCTCTGCGTCGGCGGCATCTCCAGCACCGGCTGCTTCGTCGGCGGCGACCTCGGTCTCCATCTGCTCCGCAGCGGATAGATCTGACGGCCGGAAAAGGGGAGAAGAGTCAAACAAAATCCAACAAAAACTTAGAAGATCAAGGAAAGAAGAACCCGAGGGAAGTTTGGAAGCAAGAGGAGTACCTGCACCAGGCTCTGCAGTCGTGGTCTCCGCCGTCGGGGGGCCGCTGGTGCTGTCCCTCGCCGGGAACCCTTCCTTGCCGGAGACTTCTCCCTCACCGGGAAGCCTTCCCTTGCCAAAGAATTCTCCCTTGTCGGGGGATTCTCCCTTGGCTCCTGGTGGGGCTGCTCGGCTCCTACACAAGTCAACAAACAAATATTAGCAAAGACAAGTACCCAAGCACGCCTCGCAACAGAAAGTAAACCATGCACTTACGCTGGGGGCTGCCCTGGAGGAAAGTCGCCGGGTCCGGCAAGGTTGTCTCGGGCGCGCCACCTGCTGTCGTAGTGGGCTCGTCCTCGATGATGATCACCGGGGCCTTAGCTCTCTTTGCCGCTCTCTAAGCCAGAGTCCTAAAGAGCAACAGATTCAGGGAAAAGCAAGTGAGAAACAAGACCAACAGCAAGAATTGAAGAAATGCAAGTACAGCAAGAGAAGCTTACTCTTCTTCTTCTTCCTCGTCGGAGCTTAACGCGGAGAAGTCGAAGCCCAGCGCGAGGAGGCGGAGGAGAAGCTTCCCTTGGCCGCTTGGCGGGAGCAGTGGCGGTGGTCTGAGACGACCCTGCTCCGACTGTCGGCACGGCGTGAGCAGCGACAGGAACTGAAGCAGCGGTCCGGCTAGACTCCACTCCAGTTGCCGTCGTAGCATGAGGCGCTCCCGCGACAACGGTATTTGCCGCGGTGGAGCGTGTCACGTGGCGCGGCGACTGTTGACCCGCTTGCCGCTCCGTCACGTCACTCGCCTTGCGGAGGCGCCTTCTTGGTGGGGATGGAGGCTCTGCTTCTGGTGGGCTGTCTGAAGACGAGGTGGAAGAAGAGTTGATTTCCAACGGGCCGCTCGTGTCCTTGGCGGGCTCGCTCGGCTCGGCGTCACGCCCGGCAAGCTCCTTCTTGCCGGCGGCCTTCCCTCGCTCGGCACGGCTCGCCGCTTCCGCTGCGTCAGCCTCCTCCAGAGTGAACCCAAATTCACCCGCGGCTGCAGCTGCCGCTGGCTCCTCCATCCTAGTGGCGATGAGCGCCAACTCCGCATCCGTGGTGTCGCGGGTGAGGCCGTCCTTCTCGTCGAGGCGGACTGGCACTTCCACCAAGTGGTCGAAGAACTGCTGAACGACCTCGTCGGCAGGCTCCTGCCAAGTTGGCACAATCCCATGTGAGTCGCACTCCGGCATCATTGCACGGATGCGGTCGAGCGCGGAATTGTTGCACAAAGGCACGACGCCCCCCGGCAACCTGAACACCTCGGGATGCTGGGGGTCATATTTGAACAGCTCCTGCGGCATCGCGTTGAGCTCCAGGACTGTGAAGTTGTAATTGAGGTCTGGCCGCAGCCTCATGATGTCTGCCGCGTTCTTGAACTCCCAAGTGGGCCTCCCCCGTTCCTGCAGGGGGGCGATGCGGTGGCGAAGGAAGTCTGCGCCAACAGCGCCAACAGTAAGCCCGGCAAGCCTCAGGCGCAGGATCCTGGTGACGGCAATCTTCAGCCTGGCGTCCTCCGGGGCCATGTCACTCCAATCGCTGCCGCGTGCTACCGGGGCTCGGCATCGGATGGTAAACGGCTGCGGGCTCTCCTCATCAATCCAGCACCAATCAGCTCTCCACTCCTCCCACTTGCCGAGGAATTCTCCCTCCAGATAGGTCTCTTTCTTGCCGGGCCTTGAGATCCAGGCAATCCCGCCGGATAGAGGCTCTCCTCTCTCTACTCGGGGTATGAAGAAGTGGCGGAAGAGGGCTACGTTGGGAAGGACTCCGACAAAGTTTTCGCAGAGGTGTGCAAAAACTGCCATTGTCAGGACGGCGTTGGGGGTGAAGTCAAGGAGATGGAATCCATAGGTGTTCATAATGTCGCAGAAGAAATCAGAGAAAGGCGGGCAGAGCCCGCAGTAGAAGAACAGAGCAAAGAATGGGTATCCGTTTGGGGCTTTCTTCCAAGCGGCGGCGGGGTGTACCTTTGTGCGCGGATGCGCGCGCGTCTCCGCCGACCAGAACAAATAATAGTTTTCCCTCAGCTCCTTTGCACCAAGCTTGGGGGGGAAAACGGACCGCTCCTTCCGCAGCGCCGCGAGCCGCTGCGCCTCGGTTGTCTTCACGGTCTTCCCCTTGTCGGCTTTTGGAGCCATGGCGGAAGCAGTGGAGGAGATTGGCGGCGTTGGCGGTGCTGGTGGCGATGGGGGGCGGAGCGCTCTCTCTCTCTCTGCTTTGGGGAAGCGAGGGGGCAGCGGAGATTTCTGAGATTGGAAACGGCAACGGGCGAGTGGGCAAACTGTCCCTGTTTCCCCTGCTTATAAAGGGGGAGGGGGCGGACGTTCCGCATTTCCGAATAAAGAAACCCCCACGATCTCTCCCACGGCGCCGCATTCGACGCGTGCCGTTCGGGGAGGGCGCGGTGGATACGGAGTGAGATACGGCGTAACCTAGGCCGCGCGTGCCCGTGCCCTATTTTGGGCCTGGCCCAACAGCGCTCGGCACCGTGTATGGCCCAGGCCCGGGGGCTCCTGTCGGTGTACTAGAGTAAGGGGTACCCTAGTATCCCGAACTTGTGCACGGGCAGTCGCAGCATCCCGCGGCAAGGCTTGCCGGGCGACCGCCAAGATCCTCCGTGGTTCCTTTGGAGCCATTCAAGGACAAAGTATCCAAGTCGAGAAGACAAGACCCCGGCAAGAGGAGCTTGCCGGGAAGGCTAACAAAAGCATCCCAAGATCCCGGCAAGAGGAGCTTGCCGGGAAGGCCACCCAAGGCATTTCAAGGAACTTGCCGCGGCGCACCACGCGTCCCGGCAAGGCCCGGTGAGCGACAAGCTCCCGGACGCGACAAGACAACGACCGCGGCAAGGCGCTTGCCGCAGCAAGCCACCTCTCCGCACTCGCGCTCCAACACATCCACCAACGTGTCGCTCTGGGGCCCTTCCATGCGTACGTGGCGGAAGGCTGTGCAGCTAGGGGCGTGCGGTGGCAAGCGGCGCTGACAAGATCGCCATCGTGGCGAACGGTGGCGTCCTTGGCGGTCCCTTTTCGCACTGTTTAAGCGACACAGACGGGCATTTAAGGCCCTTGTCCCCTGCCGTCAGGGTTAGGTATGATACACTGTAGCAGGTAGCTGTGCCTACCACAGCAGCTTTCCATTTTTGCCCTTTACCTCCGTTGCCACCTGTCGGTGACCCCTTAAGCATATAAAAGGAGGCCCGTGTGCAACATAGAGGGGGGCTAGCTGGTTCGAACACTCACGCTCGGTCTTGCTAGCTGCTGGTGTGTACTGTAGCACTCCGCGCTCCCGAGCAAGAAATCAATACAAACCACAAAGCAGGAGTAGGGTTTTACGCATCCGTGCGGCCCGAACCTGGGTAAATCGCTCGCGTGCATCGCCTCGATTTGCTCTTTGCACGACCTCCGCCCCTGCCGAACCGAAAGGGACCCGGTCCGCCGGTCCCATAGGTGCCCGTGGATCAGTACCCCAACATTAATGGAAATTGGAATCTAATATTCCCTTCTTTCATATCAATAATTGCACCAATCGTTCTAAGGAAAGGTCTACCAAGAATAATGGGACATGTAGGATTGCAATCAATATCAAGAACAATGAAATCTACGGGCACATAATTCCTATTTGCAACAATAAAAACATCATTAATTCTTCCCATAGGTTTCTTAATAGTGGAATCCGCGAGGTGCAAATTTAAAGAGCAATCATCAAATTCACGGAAACCTAACACATCACACAAAGTTTTTTGGAATCGTGGAAACGCTAGCACCCAAATCACATAAAGAATATCATTCATGATCTTTAATTTTAATTTTAATAGTAGGTTCCCACTCATCATGAAGTTTTCTAGGGATAGAAACTTACAATTCAATCTTTTCTTCATAAGATTGCATTAAAGCATCAACGATATGTTTAGTAAAAGCTTTATTTTGATTATAAGCATGCGGAGAATTTAGCACAGATTGCAACAAGGAAATACAATCCATTAAAGAACAATTATCATAGTTAAATTCCTTGAAATCCAAAATAGTGGGTTCATTGCTATGTAAAGTTTTGACCTCATCAATCCCACTTTTATTAATTTTTGCATCAAGATCTAAAAACTTCGAATCATTGGGACACCTTTTAATTAAAGTTGACTCATCTCTAGTCCCATCATTATCAAGATTCATATTGCAAAACAACAATTTAATAGGAGACACACAATCACTTTTAGATCTTCATCCTTATTATCATCAAATTCTTCCGGTTTGATGGCCATCTTATTAACTAAGGTGGCCTGCTTATCCGAAATTTGGGCTATTAAGTTTTCAAGATGAGCGAACTGACATTTCAGACCATAAAATTCTTTAGACATATCATCAAGCTCTTTATTCATGTACCCCATAAAACTTTTTAGTTCTTTAAGCTTATTTTTAAAGAAATTATTATGCTCAAACTGCAAGGACATAAAACTTCTAACGTTGTTTTCAATTTATTCCAACCTTCTAAGGTAAGGATCAACAGTTTTTGGTAAAGCAATCGCGGCAAACAATCCAACACACAAACACACAAGAAGCAAGCGAAAAGAGATGAACTAGAAAAGAGAAGGGGAACGGAAAAAGAGGGCGAATAAAACGGCAAGGGTGAAGTGGGGGAGAGGAAAACGAGTGGCAAATGGCAAATAATGTAATGCGAGGGATAAGACTTTGTGATGGGTACTTGGTATGTCTTGAGTTGTGCGTAGATCTCCCCGGCAACAGCGCCAGAAATCCTTCTTGCTACCTCTTGAGCACTGCATTGGTTTTCCCTTGAAGAGCAAAGGGTGATGCAGCAAAGTAGCGTAAGTATTTCCCCCAGTTTTTGAGAACCAAGGTATCAATCTAGTAGGAGACTACACGCAAGTCCCTCGTACCTACACAAACAAATAAGAACCTCGCAACCAAGGAGATAAAGGGGTTATCAATCCCTTCATGGTCACTTACGAGAGTGAGATCTGATAGAGATAATAATAATAAGATAAATATTTTTGGTATTTTTAAGATATAGATTGGAAAATAAAGATTGCAAAATAAACGGTGCCAGAAATAGCTAGTTGACGGGAGATTAATATAATGGAGAATAGACCCGGGAGCCATATGTTTCACTAGTGGCTTCTCTCAAGATAGCATAAGTATTATGGTGGGTGAACAAATTACTGTCGAGCAATTGATAGAAAAGTGCATAGTTATGAGAATATCTAGGCATGATCATGTATATAGGCATCATGGCCGTGACAAGTAGACCGAAATGATTCTGCATCTACTACTATTACTCCACACATCGATCGCTATCCAGCATGCATCTAGAGTATTAAGTTCATAAGAACAAAGTAACGCATTAGGCAAGATGACATGATGTAGAGGGATAAACTCAAGCAATATGATATAAACCCCATCTTTTTTATCCTCGATGGAAACAATACAATACGTGCCTTGCTGCCCCTGCTGTCACTGGGAAAGGACACTGCAAGGTTGAATCCAAAGCTAAGCACTTCTCCCATTGCAAGAAAGATAAATCTAGTAGGCCAAACCAAACTGATAATTTGAAGAGATTTGCAAAGATAACCAATCATACATAAAAGATTTCAGAGAAGAATCAAGTATTGTTCATAGATAAACTTGATCATAAACCCACAATTCATCGGATCTCGACAAACACAACGCAAAAAGTGTTACATCAACTAGATCTCCAAGATGATTGAGGAGAACATTGTATTGAAATCCAAAGAGAGAGAAGAAGCCATCTAGCTAATAACTGTGGACCTGAAGGTCTGAAATAAACTACTCACACATCATAGGAGAGGCTATGGTGTTGATGTAGAAGCCCTCTGTGATTGATTCCCCCTCGGGTGGAGCTCCGGAAAAGGCCCCAAGATGGGATCTCTTTGGTACAGAAGGTTACGGTGGTGGAAATAGGGTTTCGTGGTGCTCCTGGTTATTTAGGATGTTTTATGTATGTTTTTTATTTAGGAAGCGATCATAAGTTATTCTTCACCCGAGGTAATCTTATGATCGCTTCCTAAATAAAAAACGTTTAGAATATAAATAGTTACATGCATATTGATTTAATATGTAAAATTTGATATGAAAAAGCAAAAATATAGGTTATAAGACCAGAAAAATCACATTTTATGTATGTTTTACACTATGTTTTTACATTCGTAATTTTATGTAACATAAAATATTTTTTACGGCAAGTACACATTTTCTTACATTCTCTTTTTATGTATGAAATAAGACAAAATTTACGAAACGTAAAAATATGGTGCATTGAGGTCAAAATAGAGAGGGGTGAAGAATAACTATTCCTCACCCAGGATGACGAATAGCGCGACCCTATATATATATAGGAGAAAGAAGTAGGTCGGTTGAGCCACGAGGGGCCCATGAGGGTGGGGCGCGCGCCAAGGAGGGGCAGGTGCGCCTCCCTGCCTCGTGGCCTCCTTGTTGATTTCTTGATATCCTCTCCAAGTCCCCTGGATCACGTTTGTTCCAAAAATAACTCTCCCGAAGGTTTCATTCCGTTTGGATTCAATTTGATATTCCTTTCTGTGAAACACTGAAATTGGCAAAGAAACAACAATTTGCACTGGGCCTTGGGTTAGTAGGTTAGTCCCAAAAATAATATAAAAGTGTATAAATAAGCCCATTAACATCCAAAATAGATAATATAATAGCATGGAACAATCAAAAATTATAAATACGTTGGAGACGTATCAGCACACTGAACTATCGAGTAGTCATCAGCATTCCTCTGCCAGACGTTCACAACGTCCGTAGTTGCTCCTGCAGCGGGTCTTGCACCTAGCGGTGCTTCCAGGATGTAATTCTGCTGTGCAGCAATGATGATAATCCTCAAGTTACGGACCCAGTCTGTGTAGTTGCTACCATCATCTTTCAACTTAGCTTTCTCTTGGAACGCATTAAAATTCAAGGGAATGATAGCACGGGCCATTGATCTACAACAACATAGACATGCAATACTATCAGGTACTAAGTTCATGATAAATTAAAGTTCAATTAATCATATTACTTAAGAACTCCCACTTAGATAGACATCCCTCTAGTCATCTAAATGACTACGTGATCCATATCAACTAAACCATGTCCGGTCATTACGTGAGATGGAGTAGTTTTCAATGGTGAACATCACTATGTTGATCATATCTACTATATGATTCACGTTCGACCTTTCGTTCTCAGTGTTCCGAGGCCATATCTGCATATGCTAGGCTCGTCAAGTTTAACCCGAGTATTCTGCACGTGTAAAACTGGCTTGCACCCGTTGTATGTGAATGTAGAACTTATCACACCCAATGATCACATGGTGTCTCAGCACGACGAACTGTAGCAACGGTGCATACTGAGGGAGAACACGTGTACCTTGAAATTTAGTGAGGGATCATCTTATAATGCCACCGCCGTACTAAGCAAAATAAGATGCATAAATGATAAACATCACATGCAATCAAAATATGTGACATGATATGGCCATCATCATCTTGTGCCTTTGATCTCCATCTCCAAAGCACCGCCACAATCTCCACCATCACCGGCTTGACACCTTGATATCCATCGTAGCATCATTGTCGTCTTGCCAACTATTGCTTCCACGACTATTGCTACCGCTTAGTGTAAGTAAAGCAATTACATGGCGATTGCATTTCATACAATAAAGCGACAACCATAAGGCTCCTGCCAGTTGCCGATAACTTTTACAAAATATGATCATTTCATACAACAATTTATATCTCATCATGTATTGACCATATCACATCACAACATGCCCTGCAAAAACACGTTAGACGTCCTCTACTTTGTTGTTGCAAGTTTTACATGGCTGCTACGGGCTTCTAGCAAGAACCGTTCTTACCAACGCATCAAAACCACAATGGTTTTTCATCAAGTGTGCTTTTTTAACCTTCAACAAGGACCGGGCGTAGTCAAACTCGATTCAACTAAAGTTGGACAAACAGACACCCGCTAGTCACCTGTGTGCAAAACACGTCGGTAGAACCAGTCTCATGAACGCGGTCATGTAATGTCGATTTGGGCCGCTTCATCCAACAATACCGCCAAATCAAAGTAAGACGTTGCTGGTAAGCAGTATGACTATTATCGCCCACAAATCTTTGTGTTCTACTCGTGCATATAACATCTATACATAAACCTGGCTCGGATGCCACTGTTGGGGAATGCGGTATTTCAAAAAAATTCCTACGATCACGCAAGATCTATCTAGGAGATGCATAGCAATGAGAGGGAAGAGTGTGGCCACGTACCCTCATAGACCGAAAGCGGAAGAGTTCAGTAACGCGGTTGATGTAGTTGAACGTCTTCGCGATTCAACCGATCCTAGCACCGAACGTACGACACCTCCGTGTTCAGCACACGTTCATCTCGATGACGTCCCTCAAGCTCTTGGTCCAATTGAGGAAGAGGGAGAGTTACGTCAGCACGATGGCGTGGCGATGGTGATGATGAAGTTACCGATGCAGGGCTTCGCCTAAGTACTACGACGATATGACCGAGGTGTGTAACTGTGGAGGGGGGCACTGCACACGGCTAAGACAATTGATCTTGTGTGTTCTAGGGTGCCCCCTGTCCCCGTATATAAAGGATGAGAGGGGGAGGCCGGCCGGCCCCTGTAGGGCGCGCTAAGGAGAGGAGTCCTAATAGGACTCCAAGTCCTAGTAGGATTCCACTTGGTGGAAGGGGGAAGGAGGAAGGAAGAGGAGGAAGGTAAGGAAAGGGGGGCGCCTCCCCCTTCCGCTAGTCCAATTCGGACAGCCAAGGGGTGGGCACGTCCAGCCCCTTGTGGCCCTTCTCTCTCCCCACTAAGGCCCATTAGTTGCCCCTGGGGGTTCCGATAACCCTCCGCCACTCCGATAGTTACATAGTACCTCTCGGAACTCATCCTTGTCCGAATAACATCATCCAATATATCAATCTTTATGTCTCAGCCATTTCGAGACTCCTCGTCATGTCTGTGATCTCATCCGGGACTCCAAACAAACTTTGGTTATCAAATCACATAACTCATAATACAAATCATCATCGAACGTTAGGCGTGCGGACCCTACGGGTTCGAGAACTATGTAGACATGACCGAGACACATCTCCAGTCAATAACCAATAGCGGAACCTAGATGCTCATATTGGCTCCTATATATTCTACGAAGATCTTTATCGATCAAACCGCATAACAATATATGTTGTTCCCTTTGTCATCGGTATGTTACTTGCCCGAGATTCGATCGTCGGTATCATCATACCTAGTTCAATCTTGTTACTAGCAAGTCTCTTCACTCGTTCCGTAATGCATCATCCAGCAACTAACTCGTTAGTCACATTGCTTCCATGGCTTATAGTGATGAGCATTACCAAGAGGGCCCAGAGATACCTCTCTAATACACGGAGTGACAAATCCTAATCTTGATCTATGCCAACTCAACAAACACCATCGAAGACACCTGTAGAGCATCTTTATAATCACCCAGTTACATTGTGACATTTGATAGCACACAAGGTGTTCCTCCGATATTCGGGAGTTGCATAATATCATAGTCAGAGGAACATGTATAAGTCATGAAGAAAGCAATAGCAATAAAACTAAACAATCATTATGCTAAGCTAGCGGATGGGTCTTGTCCATCACATCATTCTCTAATGATGTGATCCCGTTCATCAATTGATAACACATGTCTATGGTTAGGAAACTTAACCATCTTTGATTAACGAGCTAGTCAAGTAGAGGCATACTAGGGACACTCAGTTTTGTCTATGTATTCACACATGTACTAAGTTTCTGGTTAATACAATTCTAGCATGAATAATAAACATTTATCATGATATAAGGAAATATAAATAACAACTTTATTATTGCCTCTAGGGCATATTTCCTTCAAGTATCATATACTAGTATCATGTGCATGATACTAGTGTATGATATGGGACTACCTTTATAGTGCCATGCATCACACAAAGTAGCATACTATTTAACATAATACGGTATCTACCTATGTTACTCTAACCCCCCTCTCTTTTTTAATTCTTTGGCACATCAACATGTTTGCTATTCCCGTGTGCATGATACCAGCTAAGACACCACCACTATGGCCAGCCTTAACCACCACATGGAATAATTTAGTGCAGCTTGAATTCTGAACATGTGTGGGGTGTGTATGTTTCTAATGACTTGAGACTATACCTAGCCCAGCATGCAATGGTCATTTGATTGCACGTAAGATGACTTATTACGCACTGTTCCATGTGTGAAAACATTCGTATACAAATCTTTTCCTCTCCATGTGTGAAAACAATCTGCCTGCTTGACACTCCTTCTCCCTCTGTCAGTCCCACCACTCCACCCCGTGTGGAAAAAATCTGCATGCATGACTCCCCCCCCCGCGCGCTCGTCTAATCCAATGTGACCAGCAATATTTCTACCCCTTCCCTCCCCCGTAATTTACTCCAACAAATATTCCCAAGTAGCTGTTACATTAATCACGCAACATATCTTATGTAGGTGTGCCATTGCACGCTATAAATACTGCGGCTCCCACGGCCTTCGGAAGAATGCTCACGTTCAACGCTATCTCCTCCCCCTCCCTCTCACGTCGACCACCATGGAATCGCCCTTCCCAAGCCCTAGGTGCCCCTCGCTGCACCACACGGAGGGTCACGTGTCACCGTTCCGTTCCTCGCCGCCACTAGTCGAGGAGGACGCGTCGGTGTTCCACTCCTCACCATGACGCGTCGGTGTTCCGCTCCTCGCCACGACGGGTCGAGGTGGACGCGTTGGTGTTCCGCTCCTCGCAGTGACGCGTCGAGGTGGACGCGTCGGTGTTCCCAGCCTCGCTAGCATGCGCGTTGGAGGACACGTCGGCTCCTCGCTACAAGGAGAACATCACGCCGCCCACCGAGCCCCCTAGCCTTGAGGAGCTTTGGAAAGAAATGGAGGTCTCTTTGTGGGAGGCTCTGCCTTTGGCAGATCACGCCAAAGTAGAGGTGGAGAAGAAGGCCACGGAAGAGAAGCGCGCCACGAGGCATGCTGCCTAGCAGGGCTATGTTACGTCCGAGAGAGTCAGGCAATTGCCTCTTTGGCAGAAGGCTCGTACGAGGGCCGTGCGGGTTGCAGAGGACGCCCGTACCAAAGCCCTGAGTGTAGTTGGGCCCAAGCACCTCATCTACGCTTGGCGGTACATGGACCGGGTGCACGCTTCCAGCGAGGAGGAGTACCTGTTGGCGCTGGATCACCACACCAGCGAGATCACGCTCGCCCGCCGGCAAGCCGCCAATCAGCACCTCGCGAGTTGCGAGGCTAAGGAGGAGGCGTTGTGCCGGCACATTGGGAAACGACCGCGCACCAGGGCCCTCGTGGCGTGCCGCAAGAGCTCATGCGAGCGAGTGGCCTTTATTAGGAATATTTAGTTTTGTAAGGCAATCTCATTTGTTTTGGGATGCAAATGATAAATCCCGAATGTTCGGCAATTATTAGCGTCCTTAATTAAGTATGTAAAAGGAAAATTTCGGAAACCTTGTGTATCCGTGCGCATTTTGTAAGTACGTGCATCTAGCACAAACTTAATAATATATTGCACAACATGTCTCCCTCTATATATGCTTGCAGATTGTGTTGCTACTATTACTTATATGTACGTGCGAATGCACGTTTTAACACTACGATGCGGTTTTTGTAAAAGTAGAAAACAACACTAGTCAAGCTTGTGAAACGATTCAATGCAAAAGAAATGCAAAAATGCTCGTTTGATTGTTTACTTTTAGCTTATTTCTCCGTGGTTATTTCTCTATCGTACTTTGTACTGAGTATCTCACTGGTCGGGAAGGCATGCAAATTCCCAAACCGCTTCGTACACCCTGTATTGAATTTTTTGCCTAACAAGTTGTGCCGTGCAATTAGAATTCCAACTTGAGTAGTACTACTAGGAGTACCAGGGGCTAGTAGTAATCCCATAACTACTACCTATGTCCTGGTTTATTGGTCCCCATTGTAATCTATCTCAAATTTTGACCATAAATTTAACTAATGAAATGTTTATGGATGTCACTAAAAATTATATAACTTTTGTTGACATGCACTAACATTTTATTAGTTAAATCTTTGGTCGAAATTTAGCACAAATTACAATGGTGACTAATAAACCAGGACGGAGGTAGTAGTTTAGAAGCCCAAATGAATGATTGAGGCACCTTATGTTACTCTCCACTATGACTAGTCTTATGGGAAAAGCTAGGGAAGAGATGGCTTATTTTTTTAAGCCGCCAAAAGAACTGGCCCTAGGAGTAGTTGCTAGGGATACTAGGAGTAGTAGCTAGGGGCACTAGGAGTAGTAGCAAGGGATCGAGTGTGCGAGATGAACCGGACAAAGTAAATGCAAAGAGATGAACTGCAAAAAAAGACAGAGGGATGTGATGGTTGCTTGTCTGTTTATTTTACCAGGCCACTTATTACTGGGAGTGGTGGGGTTTTGTGATATGACGGCTTTACTACCGCGCCATGAGCGGGGTGAGATTCCCGTGCAGCGCCGCCCTCTACACTAGTAGTACCACGGTCGTGGTTTATTAGTCCCCCATGTAATTCGACTGAAGATTTAACTGACAAAATGTTAGTGCATGTCAAGAAAAACTATATCATTGGATTCATATTTGAACATAGTTTTCAATGAAATAATTTTTGGTGACATGCATGAGCATTTATCGTACTATATATAATGTTAGTTAAATTTATGGTCATAGTATATATAGTAAGGTGCCCGTGCGTTGCACAGAACAGTGAAATGCATTGATCGGGGAGTTTTTTATTTTGACAAAGTATGTGGGGGTCATCTCATGTGTAACGAGTATCGATAGGTTTCTTCGGATATTATTTCTTCTCTAGAGCTCACAAACATCCGGGTGAAATAGATAAAAAATTATCTTTTGCAAACAAAAGCATTCAACTATTCAACCTGCATCCAAGACTTGTGAAGACATAACACTTATTGTTCTTTGAAAGAAATGATCTTTAAGAATTATTTTTTGAGTATCAATTTTGGTTATTTTTTCTAGATCGCCATGAATGTACCCCCTCAGTCTAAGTGAATAAGTCATCAGTTGTGCACCATGACCAAGAATGAGGGGAAAATGAGAGAACTTAATGTTCATTTTCTAATTAATAGCATGGCATGCAATGAACTAACCACTGCATGTCGTGTTTGGTAGTCTTGA
Organism: Triticum aestivum; assembly: GCF_018294505.1. Taxonomy (NCBI): domain Eukaryota; kingdom Viridiplantae; phylum Streptophyta; class Magnoliopsida; order Poales; family Poaceae; genus Triticum; species Triticum aestivum. Next base: position 274,894,565 of record NC_057794.1, read on the forward strand.
GTCATTGAAAACATGCAAGCCCCACATCTCTTATTGGTTGATATGCCAAGAAACAAGAAATGAGGTAGGAGTTAATGCACCGCGCCTAAGTGTTTTGGGATTATTTGGTTTTCGTTAGGTGACTTAGAGCGAGTACAATAAGGTACAGTCAGCAGGCTGTAAGAAGTAAAGTAATATTTCTAATGCTTAGTTGGAGGAGAGAGGATAGGAGAGAGAATGTAAGCGGCCTCTCATGCAAGAGCCAGCTGCAGCACGTGCTCCTATGCACTATGAGAGAGTGGAAAGTGGGCCGTGTATTAATAAAGTAGCACATACTTATAGCTAATTGTTATACATGTTGGCTATAAGTTGGCTATATATGACATGACACTTTCTTATAGTCAAAAGTTGGCTATAGTATTAGGCCCCTCCCAATGCTCCACCTTGTACAGGTGCTTGGCCTTCCACATAGGCAAAAAAATCTGAGGTGGCAAGTTATTTAAGAGGAGATAGAGGGGTGTGGTGACCCCAGGAAGAAACAATGCTAAGCGCGTGAACCTAGGTAAAACATTTAAATGAAGCAAGCCCACCAATACATGAAGAGCTTTAGTTTCTAAATCATTAAATGAAGCAAGCTTAGCTACCATAAGCTAAGCACCTATGCATTGGGGAGTATAGTTGCTAAGCTATTTAATGTGCTTAGCACCTCACCTAAGCACCGATGCATTGTCAATAGCCTTAACCATGCTCTTGTACACCTAGACGGAGGGAGTAAATCAGGATGACTTGGAAGGGGGCAGAGGAGATGTAAGAAATAGTCCATCATAAGTCTTTCACCATTACTGTTTAAAAATTCTCAATTAATATCATAAATGGCAAGCGAGAACTCTAATGGAGCAAAAGCATACATGGAATATTCTAGACTAAACAATAAATGGATACACTTTTATTCAATCACGATACTCTAATAGAGCAAGATCATGCATGGAAGGTTCTATACTATATAAATATGAAGTCTCCACATGCTTAGACAACAGATAAGATTGAGCAAAGACTAATGGTGAACATTTGACTTGGTAACACATATGACCAAGTGAACCTCCTTGGGGTCCCTATGCACCATCTTGGGCGTGAAAATCATACTAGGCGTCTTCCATGTCCACATTGTCGGGAACGGAGCAGCTTGGCATAGTCCCAGTCAGCGTGATGGAGGCGGCGTGGGCGCCATCGTACCTCGCAGGGGCAGTAACAATGCGCACACACCCATACACCAGCCTCGTGTCAGCGTCAACGGCGTTGCCCCTAATGCACACCACAGAGACGGGGCTGCGGCCTACGCCGGCCTTGCCGGTGCCCACAGCCAAAGGGAAGACGCTGCCATCCTCCTCCGCGACTAGCAGGCGGCGGTGATCCTCCAGCGACTCCAGCACAGCGAACGGGTAGCACGTCTCGTACTTGATGTTCATCACCGCATGCCAGTACTGATTGACGGACGGTGCCGTGATGTGATGCACGAGGCTCGCCGGCGAGCCCTCAAATGGAAGCATGCACTCATAGCAGTAGCAGGGCGCGTGCGCACATCTGGAACTATGCTCTGCCAGTGAGTGCTGGTCGACGTACCTCTCGCAGCCGAAACTCTTGTAGACGCAGGGCACCTTGCAAGCATCGACCCGGCCGTCCATGAAACGAGAGTGGCTGTAAGGGACGTTGCGCCTGCCTAATGGAGCATAGGAGGGAGTGGCTGTAGGGGACGTTGCGCCCGCCGAATGGAGCGCATGAGTAGCACATGAAGCAGTAGATGGTGTCCTTACTAGTACTCCCTAGTACTCACTAGTCCCTAGATGATGGTGTGCCTGCCATCCTGCAGTATAGGCCGTTTGATCAATATCTGACGAATAGGAAGGAAACTATGACAATTTTGCAAAAATATGCCCACACCCCTCTTGATAACCCACAAGTATAGGGGATCACAACAGTTTTCGAGGGTAGAGTATTCAACTCAAATTATAAATTCGACACAAGGGGAGCCAGAGAATATTTGAAGGTATTAGCAGCTGAGTTGTCAATTCAACCACACCTAGAGATTAATTATCTACAACAACATGATTAGTAGCAATTAATATATTAGTATTGATAATAGTGACAACAATAATAGTAATGGTAACAGTGATAGCAGTAGTTTTGTAACAAGTGCAACAGTAACGATAACAGTAGTAACTTAGAAAGAACCATATAGGATAAATTCGTAGGCATTGGATCGGTGACTTGTTGGATCATATTCATCATGAGATAGTTATAACCTAGGGTGATACGGCACTAGCTTCAGTTCATCAATATAATGTAGGCATGTATTCCGTAAATAGTCATACATGCTTATGGAAAGAACTTGCATGACATCTTTTGTCCTACCTTCCCGTGGTAGCGGGGTCCCATTGGAAACTAAGGGATATTAAGGCCTCCTTTTAATAGAGAACCGGAACAAAGCATTAAAACACGGTGAGTACATGAACTCCTCAAACTACGGTCATCACCGAGAGTGGTCCCGACTATTGTCACTCCGAGGTTGCCGGATCATAACACGTAGTAGGTGACTATAACTTGCAAGATCGAATCAAGAAGATGGATATAATGGTGATAACATAAATGGTTCAAATCTGAAATCATGGCACCCAGGCCCAAAGTGACAAGCATTAAGCATGGCAAAGTCATAGCAACATCAATCTTAGAACATAGTGGATACTAGGGATTAGGCCCTAAGGGCATCTCCAGCAGCGCCCCCAACAGGCCCCCCCAGGCCACTTTTTCGGCGTCGGCCCCGAAAAAACGGCCCAATCGCGCCCCCAGGACGCCGAAAATCGCCGGTTCGGACCTTTTTTCTGCCCGGCGGTCACAGGCCGAACCCGGCGCGCTGGGGAGCAGTTGGGGGCTCCAGCGCTAGCGAAGAGCACGCCTGGCCCACACCGAGAGGGGAAAAGTCAAGGTTTTCTTCCCCCGACTCGCCTCGCACCCCCTGCGCCCTCGGGCACCACTAGCTATATCCCGGCGACGGCCGCCGCCCTACTCCGCTAGATAGCCATTCCCCGCCGGAAAATAGCAGCACTTCACCGCGGCAGCCCCTCCCACAGCAGCTGGGCGTTTCCGGCCGCCGTTTCCGGCCGCGGAGACGCGGTTTAGCGGTGGGTACATGCCCACCGAGCGCAAGGTGTTCGGCGTTTTGCCTGACTCGGCGATGGACTCGGATGACAAGGAAGAGCTCGCCGCGCTGCTGGAGGAGGAAGCCGCGGCCGACGTCCAGGAAGAAGAGCATCTCATGGTGCTCGCCGCCCTCGCCCAGCTACTGTCAAGCAATGAAAAGCCACGGCGAGGTGGCTCGGCGCCGGGGCAGGTGAAAGCAAAGAACTGGCATCGTCTCGAAGGCTACTGCATGCTCTACTCCGACTACTTCGCTGATGCTCCACTTCATGGCGAGAAAACATTTCGGCGCCGTTATCGGATGAGCCAAAAGCTCTTCCTCAGGATTGTGAATTCCATGCGGGAGTTCGACAACTACTTCAAGTGCAAGATGGATTGCACTGGCGCTCTTGGATTCACCTCCATCCAGAAGTGCACGACAGCGATGAGGATGCTTGCATATGGAGCTCCCAGTGATTCACTCGACGACTATGGGCGCATGGCCGAGTCCACCAGCATAGAGTGTTTCTACAAGTTATGTCGGGCAGTGGTGGCAGTGTTTGGGCCACAATACTTGAGAACACCCAATGCAGAAGACACTGCTCGGATCCTAGCCCAGAATGCAGCAAGAGGATTTCCTGGGATGCTTGGAAGCATCGACTGCATGCATTGCAAATGTAAGAATTTCCCATTTGGTTGGCAGGGGATGTACAAAGGCGCCAAAGGTGGTTGCAGTGTGGTGCTTGAGGCGGTAGCCACACAGGACCTCTGGATTTGGCACTCCTTCTTTGGTATGCCAGGAACTCACAATGACATCAACGTGCTGCAATGCTCTCCTGTTTTTGCCAAGCTCGTTGAGGGACATTCTCCTCCGGTGAACTTCAAGATCAATGGGCACCAATACAACAAGGGGTACTACCTAGCAGATGGCATCTATCCAAGATGGTCGACATTTGTGAAGACGATCTCAAACCCTGCGGCAGGAGGCAAGAATGCCTGGTTTGCGAAAGTTCAGGAGGCTTGCAGGAAGGATGTCGAGCGGCCACTTGGTGTGCTCCAATCTCGATTCGATGTTGTTCGGTACCCCGCTCAGACCTGGTCCAAAGATCAAATGTGGGAGATTATGACTTGCTGTGTCATCTTGCACAACATGATCATCGAGAGCGAGCAAGAAGACCCAGTGTTTGACACTGAACCATACTACAGGCAGGGGCCTCTAGCCGAAGTTGATCACAATCTACCGGCAACTTGGACTGCCTATCTCAGTATGCGTCAGGAGATCCGAGACCCACAGGTGCATCATCAACTGCAAAAAGATCTGATTGAGCACCTATGGAGGCTCAAGGGGGACGCCGTGTGATGAAATACGAGTTTTTATTTGTTGAACTATATAATTTGTATTGAACTATTTGTTGTTGTACTATTTTGTTGAAGTATTTGATTTTTCTGTGATGAAATATGTGATAAGAAATAATTGTGTTGATAATTGAACGTCGAGACACGGCGAAACCACGCCGAATATGGGCCTATTCTCGCCCACATGGGCCCTTTATTCGCCGAAATTGGGCTACAAAGTGGGCCAATTTCGGCGCCTGTGGGCGACGACTGGGCGCAAAACCGCCCCCAGCGCCGATTGTATCGCTGGCTCGCCCCCAGGGGGCGATTTTTATGCGTCCTGGGGGGCCAACGGCTGGAGATGACCTAACAAATCAACTCGATTACATGATGAATCTTATCCAACTCCTCACCAACCAGCGAGCCTACGAAGGAATTACACACTCCCGGTGGGGAGTATCATGGAATTGGTGATGGAGAAGGGTTGGTGATGACGAAGAACGAAGACCCCCCTCTCCGGAGCCCCAAACGGACTCCAGATCTGACCTCCCGATGAAGAACAGGAGGTGACAGTGGCTCCGTCTCATGGATCACGATAATTCGTTCTCCCTGATTTTTCTGGATAATTAGGATTTTATAGCATCAGTTTCAGGGTCTGCGGGGCCACCAAGTGGGGACAACCCACCTGGGAGCGCCAGGAGGGGGGCCCTGATGGGTCGTGCCCACCCAGGTGCCCCCTCCGGTGGGTCTTGGCTCCAGAAATTCTTATTATTGATATAAAAAATCCTCGCAAAGTTTTGTTCCATTCTGAGAACTTATATTTCTGCACAAAAACAACACCATGGTAGTTCTGCTGAAAACAGCATTAGTCTGAGGTTAGTTTCATTCAAATCATACAAATTATAGTCCAAAACAAGAGGAAAAGCGTTAGGAAAAGTAGATACATTGGAGATGTATCAACTCCCCCAAGCTTAAATCTTTGCTTGTCCTCAAGCAAGTCAGTTGATAAACTAAAAGTGAAAAAGAAAAACATTTACGAACTCTTTTGCTCTTGTTTGCATAAATAAGCTTAAACTGCACCCACGTTTTCAGCCAACATTATAACTAACCATGTCAATAATAACTCTTAAATATTATATTAACTCATATAAATGACATAATCAGCTAGCAAGCCATAATAAAATATCTCAAACAGCAACACATTGTTAAAACAATCATGATATAATATGACAATAGTGCTATCTCGCTATTCCTTTCTGAGATTGCAAAACATAAATGCAGAGCACCTCCAAAGTTCAAGCAGTGACTAAACATTGTAATTCATGGTAGAAAAGATCCAGTCATGATGCACCCAACATTAGCTACGCACAATGCATAAGCATGACAGCAGTGCTCTCAGGTTCTGGCGCTTATTTTAGAAGGTGATGACACAACAAAAACGTAAATAGATAGTCCCTCCGTAGAGGAAAGCAGTGATTTGCAGAGGTCCCGGAGCTCAAGTTTTTAAAATAGAGGTAAATGATATTTTGAGACATGCACCCTTCTCATTTACTTCACAACTATCCGTTATGAATACCTTCCATGCTAAGCACGCTAGTGGTGGTTCCCAAGCGATAAAAGTAAAGGTTTACTCCCCCTCTGTAGCGACCCGACCTCAGACGGTCAAGTCTCTGTGCTTCAGTGTCATCCCTGGATCGGTAATGCTGACACACACAGTACTCGAAGATTTATAACAGAGTAGCAATCACACACTTATTACATCGGATGTCTCAAAAGAGATCTTATTACAATAAATATGGCTTAAAGCCATCTAATACGATAACAGCAGAAGGCTTGGAAGATAACGTGAGTTCATCAACTCCAACGGCATAGCTGAGCTGCACGGCAACGACCTAACGAACCTTACTCCTCGCCTGAAAAGTCTGCAACGTAATACGTTGCAGCCCGAAAACGGGTCAGCACATGGAATATGCTGGCAAAGTAACACAATAGAGCAAGAACAGAATAATGCTATCACTACATGCATATTTGGCTGGTGGAAAGCTCTAAGGTTACAGTTTTTGCGAAAAGCCATTTTTTTCCTACAACAAAGGAATAGATTAAATTTACTATCATGGTGGTTGAAACATTATTGAGAAGGTTCCTCCAACTCAATCCCAATTAAAGTGATTAACAACCGAAAAATATTAATTAAGAGTGATGAGATACTTAAGATACTCCAAGTACTAGATACTCAAGATTGTCCATAACCAGGGACACGGCTAACCATGATTAGTTCGTACAATCTACAGAGGTTTGCACACTTTTCCCCACAAGACTCGATCTCCTCCGTTGGATTTCTCGCACTACATGGTGTTTGAGAAACGTATGACCGAGACACAGTCTTTCAGAAACATTAACTCTCTACTCCGGGCGGACCATACCAAACCTACAACCCTCTACCTGCTGATCCACCTCTTCAAGAGCTTCACGTAACTTACTCAACTATGCTAGAGCCCATAATAGCTTGTGGCTGCACACGGAAGTTTCTATCATGAATCATCTCAGTTCCCTTTGAGCCTGGGTGGCGGTCCATAGGAAGATCACACGGGTACTCCGGGATTTCCAAAAATACAGGCAACACTGGGTACTCCAGGTGCCTCAATCCACCCAGATGTGTATTTAAGTTGCCACCTTAAGTTGAACCATTAATTAAGAATCTCATATCTGTCATGGATTTCACTCACCCAAACCACATCTACGAGCATAGCATAGCAATATAAGCAACGCGTAGAAGTAACTCCCAGGGTTTGAATGTAACAGGGTAATAGGTTCTACCTCATCAACTACTTCCCAACCCACATGTTAATGTCATCCTAATCAATGCAATGTTTGAGGATTGGAACTAATGCATAAAAACTGGGTGATAAAGGGATATGATCAAAGTGTTACTTGCCTTGCTGACGATCCGCGTAACCTAGAGACTCCAAATAACACGCTTCGCACTCCGGGAATTCTATCGCAAACAAACAATAGCATACATAAGAAACAGTTGAAGAAGCACGGGTAAAACTCAAATAAGAAGATCTAACCAGAAAGTTCAACTTAAGAACTCCAGTTTGCAAAAAGAATCAAATCAAACGGAGCAACACAACTCAAACGGCAAAGGAAACAAAATCCGTTTACTAATCTGGACCTAGGTCAAATTTTACAGTACCAAAATCTTGTTCAAGTTGGTTAAGCGGAAAGAGGGTCTCGAGACGAAGATCTAGGCGCTTGAATCGCCTGATTCCGACTAACGAGCAAAAAGATAAACAGAAACGAAAATCGGATCAGAAATCGCGATCAAGAATAATCGCGAAAAAATCCAATAAAAGAAAATTGATGAATAGGCTAACGAACAAGCGTTCGTTATCTGTACTAATGAGGGAAAACTGTTCGTTGAAACGAATGTATGGACGGACGTCCGCTAAATAGAGAAACCGGAAAAAAATGGGCGAACCGATATAAAAAAACGAACTAGGGTTTTAAAAAAACCGAATCGATTTTCTTTAAAAAAAAACGGGCGGCG